>NW_017731371.1:2575260-2638781 GCF_001890085.2 Hipposideros armiger
ACAGCTAAGATGCTGAACAACAGCTCAACCTGGAGCTGGGCTGCTGTGAGTCAACTGCGACGGCGTAGGCTGCAGCCCCTGCTGCAGTGGGTTGTCATGAGCTACCGTATGTAGCCAGCAGCCAGCGTGAGCGGCCAGCAGCCGCAGTGAGCAGCCGTCCAGAAGCCGGCGACTGATCTGCCTCGCCAACTAGACTGAAGAACAAAACGACAGCAACTTGTCTGTTCCCCTTCCCCCAATTCCCCAATAAAAATCTTTAAAAAAAAACAAAACAACAAAGTGATAAAATTGCAGATAAAAATTAACTAGTTCATCATTATAATGGAACATTTCAATATACATATCTCTGTTACTGATGGCTCAAGCTGACAAAAACTTAGTAAATATATGAAATTAAAATCACAATTGATATACTTGACTTAAAGCACATAAACAGGATGTGGACTCAACGATTAGAGCACACAAGGAACATTTACAAAAAGTTGATCACACAGAAATCATAATGTAAACATCATCAAATTTCAATCACAAAAAATCAAGTAAGAAATGAATGTTAGGAATAAGTCAGATTTCTTTAAATGCAAACTTAAAACAGACTTCTAAATACCTCATAGGTCAAAAATTTTTCTAATAGACATTTTTTAAAACTTACAAGTGAGTGATAACTTGTGGGAAGTAAGCACCAAAAGAAAAACAAAACCACAAACTAGAAAGGTGGAAGGAGGTATTTGCACATATATAACCAAAAATGGATTGGTATTCAGAATGTATAAAGAAGTTCTGCTAGTCCATAAGACAAGTACCCAAAATGCAGGAAAAAAAAAAAAAGGCAAAGATATGAACTGGTGTTTTAGAGAAAACAAGGCTGGTAAATAAATCTATGACAAGAGACTCAAGATCATTTTCAGTCAGGGAAACACTAAAATACAATAGGATAACCATTTTGCATCCATTAGATTAGCAAAAATTGAGTCCTGATAATATTAAATGTTGACAAGAGTGTGGAAAAAAGAATCCACCACTCAAGTAAAGTGAGCATAAATTTTAACTATTTTGTAATAAAATTTTGCATTATTTTATAAAGTCAAACTTGCCATCAAAATTTACAGTGCCAAGTAAATGCTTGAGAACTGCCTGCATATGTATGCCAGGAAACACAAACAGGACCACTCAGAACAGAATGTTTGCAGCAAAAAACAAGAAATAAACTAAGTTTATATGAAAGATATGAGTAAATAAATTGTGGTGTCTTTAAACAGTGGACTTATACTACTATGAAAATGAATTAAGTATAACTATGTATAAGAGTATGGATGAATATTAGAAACATTTTGCTGAATAAAAAAAAGAGTATGTAAAGCACGAAAAATTTTTATTAAGGTCAAATAAAATCAAAGCTAAATATATACTGTGGTAAAATTCTATGTGAAGTGCATCTGTGGTAAAAAGCTGTATTTAAAAAAAACAAAAACAAGGGGGTGTGACGGGTTAGCTCAGTTGGTTAGAGCGTGGTGCTTATAACACCAAGGTTGCCAGTTCGATCCCCGCATAGGCCACTGTGAGCTGCGCCCTCCCTAAAAGAGTAAACTATGCCATTGCAGCATGAAAGCAATGTGCAACCAATGACCATGGCTGCTCCCCAGTAAATTTTTTTTTTAAAGAAAGAAAAAGAAAAAAAACAGGGATTAAGAAGCTGGCGGAGAAAGGGTAGTAACTGTTAACTGAGTATGGTGTTGCTTTTGGAGGTGATGAAAATGTTCTAAAATTGATTGTGGTACTTTTCACGAAGATGGCGCCGAAAGCGAAGAAGGAAGCCCCTGCCCCTCCGAAAGCCAAAGCCAAAGCCAAAGATTTGAAGGCAAAGAAAGAAGTCCTGAAAGGCGCCCACAGCCACACACACACACACAAAAAAGAAGATCTGTACGTCACCCACCTTCCGAAGGCCCAAGACACTGTGGCTTCGAAGGCAGCTTAAATATCCTCAGAAGAGCGCCCCCAGGAGAAACAAGCTTCACCACTGTGCCATCAGTCATCAAGTTCCCCCTAACTACCGAGTCAGCCATGAAGAAGATAGAAGCCAACAACACGCTTGTGTTCATTATGGATGTCAAGGCCAACAAGCACCAGATCAAACAGGCCGTGAAGAAGCTCTATGACATTGACGTGGCCAAGGTCAACACCCTGATCAGGCCTGATGGAGAGAAGAAGGCATATGTTCAACTGGCTCCTGACTAGGATGCTGTGCATGTTGCCAACAAAATTGGGATCATCTAAACTGAGTCCAGCTAGCTAATTCTAAATATAAATTTTTTTTGCTGTACATGTTTCTTTATGTTGATTTCTGATTGTGCTGGGGGGAGTCCATACTGTGGTATATATACTCATACACAATAAATAACAGGGTTTAAAAAAATAAAAAATAAATAAAATTGATTGTGGTGATGGTTGCCCTACTGTGAATATTCTAAAAGCATTAAAGTGTACACTTTAAATAGCTGAATGATATAGTATGTGAATTATACTAATACAGCTGTTTAAAGAAAATAGCAAGGGGATGATTAAACACAGAAGTCCAGAAGATAACAGAATGATGGGATCAGGGAGATAAAGGTAGGTAATTTCATGGATGTTTCTTATAGTTTTATTCAACCTAATAAGTGTTAAGTATGTGTGTGTATTCTTCCATATGTGTCAACTATTACGTAAATTTAAATACTATGAATAAAACAAAGCTCCTGAGACAAAACACCAGGTCCCACTCTTTCACTGCCACTGCCATGCCATATTTGAGGGCTTACCATACCTGATCCCCCTTCTAAAGTAAATTCTTAATAATTCCTCATGTCTATACAAATAAGATACAATAGTCATTTCAAATATCACTTACATACATTGTTCCACTTAATGTTTACCACAGCCATATAAGGTAGAAAGGGGAAAGTTGGTTATTTCCATTTTACAGATGCTAAAACTGAGTCACAGAGACATGAAATATTTCAGAGTGATTTAATAAATTCTATAGAGCTGGGAGATTTTATTAAACCTATCTGAGCCTTGATTTCCTCACCTGACAAATGGGGATAAAAATAGTACCTAGTCATAGGATTGTTATAAAAGTTAAATGTTAACATGTAAAGAACTTAGAATGATGCTTGTCTTGTAATATATGCTATATATTAGCTATTATTTTTATTACGCAATTTCCAGAATCAGTGCTATTTTTATTCTAATAAAATAGCTTGCTAATGCTTACAGGTTACCTGGTTCCTATTCCAAATTGGCAAAAATGTGACCCAGACCTCGTTTTGGATAACATAATGTTACAGCTGGGAGGTCTATATGGCCCAGCCTTCCATTCCAGAGTCCTAAGACATAGAAACATCCAATAGCACAAGGCTAGTTACTTGGAGAACCACACCTAGCAACCAAGTCTCCCAATTCCCAATCTTCAATCTTTCCAGACCAACTAACAGAATTAGCCTAATGCCTCTATGATCCTTTTCTTACTCCTGAGATTTGGTCTTATTATTATTTGGTCTTTTTATCTCTTACTGCCCCCAGATGTATCCATCCATAGAACCATTGGGTTTTCCTCCATCTAGTACCCTGAACTTCAGGTGATCTAATCCCTCTGGCAAGTGTCTGCCCACCTGAACTGCTAATCTGTCTTCAGCTGTGTAAATTTCTACAATGTTTACATTTGTTTGACTACACGGATCTCCAGGCAAAAGACCACACAAAAGTGGCTATTCCAGTCATCGCTAGAATGTTACATTAAAGGTCTGGAAATAAACATAGATTTTGTAAAATATTGCTGTGAAAAGACTTGACTACCACATTCTTTTCATGTCCACAATTTTTTTTAAGAGCCTGGCCAAATATACAATAGTGGATTCATATTAGATTTTGTGGTGCCATTTTAGCACCTCCAGCAGTGTCTGTAAGCCCCCAAACCTTTATCTGTTGCATTTGTCAAGGTATCTTAAATTCCACCCAAAAAGATACAGACCTGTCCCAAAAGCAACTCTGTCTTCCAGGGTCCCTTATTAAAGTACAAATACCCTTCAGAAAGTGACCACCTCAAGACAGCAAATGAGCATGCTGAACAGTGAGTTGGGCTAAAATCCACGGTGTGTAGGAATCGGATTAAA
Organism: Hipposideros armiger; assembly: GCF_001890085.2. Classification (NCBI taxonomy): domain Eukaryota; kingdom Metazoa; phylum Chordata; class Mammalia; order Chiroptera; family Hipposideridae; genus Hipposideros; species Hipposideros armiger. Next base: position 2,579,412 of record NW_017731371.1, read on the forward strand.
GATAGGGCCATCCGTGGGATAAGAGGGGGAAGATGATCTGGGGATGTCCCGAAAATAGAAGGGAATTACATATTCATCTAGAGGATAGAGTCACTGGAGACATTGTGGGGGAGAAGGGAGATCAAACAAAACCTTACTTCTGCCATTGTATGCTATTTTGGAGGAATAGGTGGTACAAAGGAGTTAGAGAGATTTGCTTATAGTGGCAGCAGAACAAAACATTTTGTGGCAAGGGACCCAGAAACAAAGACTCACAGGCCACCAATTCAGCTGGCTTCAGCACCATGTTTTTGAAACTCTTATAAAAAAATAATAATAATAATTTTAAAAAATGTTTTATATGTTGAAGCTGAACAAAACTTTATTGGCCTGCAACATTGTATACATAGTATTTCTAGAACAATAAATTAGATACCTTTATGAGCTGGGAGAGGGACCCATATAGATAAGAAATATTCCCCATTGATACTTAATACAAGTTTAGATTCCTTGAAGCAACTTCATGTATATATTGAGATTCAAGCCGACATGTTTTAAAATTTATCTATGCTAACTATAAAGGTGACACATTTTCTTTCACCATGTGAAATGAAGAAATTGAAAATGACAATAAAGGTGGGTGGCTGGATGGCTCAGTTGGTTAGATTCATGCTCCTAACAACAAGGTTGCTGGTTCGACTCCTGCCTGGGATGGTGGGCTATGCCCCACCGCAACTAGATTGAAAAACGGCAACTGGACTTGGAGTTGAGCTGCACCCTCCACAACTAAGATTGAAGGACAACAACTTGACTTGGAGCTGATGGGTCCTGGGAAAACACACTGTTCCCCAATAAAGTTGAAAGAAGAAAGAAAGAAAGAAAGACACAGAGAGAGAGAGAGAGAGAGAGAGAGAGAGAGAGAGAGAGAGAGGAAAATAAAAATAAAATACCATTTCACATCCATCCAATAGAAAATAAATGAAAAGCCCAATAACACCAAATGTTGGTCAGGATGCAGAAACAGAAACTCATATACTGCTGGAAAAAGTACATTTTGGAACAACCATTTTGGCAAGACCTAGGAAAACTAAAGATGTATGTACCCTGTCACCCAGAAACTTTGCCACTAGGTTTCCCTAGAGAAACTCTCACACTATTATACCACAGAACACATGCAAAGATGTTTGTTGTAGTGCTTTTTGCAATAGTAAAATAGTGAAAATAATCTATCTTTTCCTTAGTAGGGATAGAGATAAGTTGTGGAATAGCATTGGGTTGTCTGAAAAGTCATGACGTATTTTGCCTGTTTTTCAAAGGTCATTTATTTATATAAAGAACAAAGATCAATTAATGATATATTGCCCGTTTTGTTCAATAATATTTTACCATCTTTCAGTGAGCTTCGTAATTCCTCATTCATTGAAGGACCTGTCTTTATTTGCGAAAAACTGAACAAGGTGCTGATTTACAGCCTCATGTAAACTGAAAGTTATGCCATGCAAGGAGTTTTGAAGAGAGCAAAACAAGTGGAAATCTGATGGCATAAGGTCAGGTGAGCATGGTGGGTGTGGCAACACATCCCATCCAAGCTCCAATAATTTTTGACAGGTGATCAAACTTGTGTGTGGTCTCACATTGTCGTGATGGAACACAACTCCTTTATAATTAACAAGCTCTGGATGTTTCTGGATGATGGATTTGTTCAAACTGTCCAATTGCCAACAGTACACATTCGAATTGATTGTTTGGTTCCTTGGTAGGACCTCAAAAAACACGACACCTTTAAAATCCCACCACACTGAGAACATAACCTTCCTCTGGTGAATGTCTGCTTTCGATGTCATTTGAGGCAAATCGTCACGTTGGGACCAAGACCGTTTGTGCACCACATTGTTGTAAACAATCTACTTCTCATCACCAGTTATCAGTCGCTTCAAAAAAGGATCATTTTTCTCACATTTAATGAGCATATTGCAGATGTTTATACTCACCGTCAAATAAACTTCTTTGAGTTCATGCAGAACCCAAATATTGAGCTTGCTTATGTATCCCAGCTTCTTCAGGTGGTCTTGAATGCTTGAATGATAGATGTTCAATGTTTCTGCAATCTCTCGTGTCGTGTAACATGAGTTTGACTTGACCAATGACTATTTTGTCGTCATCAACCTTGGTGGGCCTTCCTGACAGAGGAGTGTTGTTGAGATCAAAATCACTAGCACAGAATTTCATGAACCACCATTAGCACTGATGTTCTTGTAGAGCATTGTCACCGTAAACTTGATGCAACTTTTCACAAACTTGACACGCGTTCTTCCCTTTATGGAAGTAAAGCAGTAAAATATGGCAAAAATGCACAGTTTGGTCTTCCATCTTTAACTTGTTGTAAAATCTCCAAAAATCAACCAAATCACTCAATCTTTCTTTAGAATGAAGCTAGAACTGTCAGCTGTGAAATAACATAGCAATAACATAGATGCAAATGACTCTAGTACTTCCAAAAATGAACTAGTGCCATCTGTTTCAAACATGTGTCATCATTTTTCCGACAACCCAATATATAGTAGTCAAAATTAATTAACTATATCTACCAATATCAACATGGATAAATATCAAAAAAAATCTTGTTACATATTTTTAAAGGCAAGTTACAAAAGGATATGTACAGTATGACACCATCTAGTTATAACATTAACACACAATATATACAGTAAAACCTTGGATGACGAGTTTTGCTCATTCCGCAAGATGAGCAAACATTTCTAATACATTTTAACTTGGTAAACGAGCAATGTCTTGCAATATGAGTAGTTTGTTTCTGGAATGAGTTATACTCAAAAACCAAGGTATTACTGTATATTGGTTAGGATACATGTATATGTGGTAAAAGTACAACACATACATGATACACAATACTATATTAAATGGATTAATTTAGGCTACCAATGACAGGAACTCAAAAATAATAGTGGCTTAAATAAATTAGAATTTCACTTGTCAAATTAAAGTCCAGGTAAATTGTAATGACAACTTTGTGAGCAAGAAGAAACCAGGGTTCTTCTATCTTATAGCTCCACCATCCTTAACACACAGCTTCTACCTGGTGGCATAAGACAGTTCCTGCCATGATAGCCATGTTCCAGATAGCATAAAGAAGGAAAGGGAGGAAGGACAACCCACCCCACCCCCTTCTTTTAAGGAATCTTCCAGGAAGCTGTGCATACAACTTCTGCCTCAATCCCACTAGCCAGAATTTAGTCACATGTACTGATTTATTCCACAGCAAACATGTGCCAAATTAAAAATCAAGGGTTACTTTTGCAAATGGGAAAGAGATAAGAGTGAGACCAAAGCTATCACCTGTAATGGTGAATTTCTTGTATTTTTTAGAGATTTGAAGCAAATATGACATATTTTTGGCATCTGCTTAATCTTTGTGATGAGTACATAAGTATAAGTTCTATGATTTTTCTTAATTTTTGTTTCTTTGAAATTTTCATGATTTTAAATGTTTTAAGAACAGCATGGAAAATACAGGAAAACAGTAAAGAAGAAAAATCATTGGCCATAGTTCCCCCACATGCCTATATATATCCATACACATTAGAATACCAGCATTAACATTTTGGTGACAGGGACTTCAGTCTTTCTCCAATACATACCGGGGGTGCCAAAAAATTTATACACATGACTTGTATTCATCTTTTGTTATCGGTATATATTTTTACAATTTTAATACAGTTTTTTCCTTTGTTAAAATATGTATACATTTTTTTGGCACCCTCTGTATTTTTACACAGTTGTGTCTTTAATACTTACATATTTTGTAACCTGCTTTTTAACTTATTGTATCATAAGCATTTCCTAAGTCTTCTTAAATTCTTTTAAAATATAATATTTAATGGCGACCAGGTAACCTATCATGAGGCTATCACTTAATTAACCCATGGTTGAACATAAGAAATTTTAAATGAATTTTATATTTATGGACTTTAAGTGTACATATTTTAACTTGTGTTACTTTGTCTCCCGATATTGTGCAAGGTAAAAATAATTATTGGTGCCCCAACTTATTCATAGTTATAATTCATTGCAGAAGTGATTTTTGTTTTTCTAAAAGATTCTTGCTTCCTAATGTGCCCATTCATGTAGTATCTGTCCCAGACAAAGTCTTTGGACTACATTTCTGAAAATCAGCTAAAATCCCCTAAGCCCCAGAAGTTCTTCCTGCATATTTTCCCGACTCTCACAGAAGTTCCACTGATTTCACGTGAATCTCACAGTTCAATAGGAGTCCACAAACATCAGAGAGAGGCACATCAAGGACTCTGGCCCCTTGGAATAGTAAGAGTCCGCAGTGCTCTGCATCCCAATCTCTGCAAGGCCTGAGTGTCTGTATTGGACCCACTTAATCCCATGACTGCCACTGCAGACAAGAGAGGCTTTGAAAACAATATTTTGGTATACTTGGTGACAACGCCGAGGTGCACACTTTTTTAAGAGCTAAATCCAATTCTATCAATGAGGATGATTCTTTTTATCACACTCTCTTCCTCTCATTCTTTCTCTCTCGTGCATTTTTTGAGTAGCTTTCCATTTAGACGATGCATAAAAAATACCTTCTCTAGCCCCCCTATTGGACCTTTTGTCATGTATACTTCCAAGTGGACTTTAGAACCCTACCTAGATACTATCACCATAAACCAGAATGTAGTGATGCGTTTTCAACCAGATGCAAAAAGATATTATTACTACCAATCTTGAAAGAATCTATTTAAGGAAAAACTTTCCAAGTGCCACCAAACTGATTAATTCACTCATTCAACAAATATTTGTTAAGAACCCAATGTGCTCCATTTCTGGTTCCCCAGAAATGCTCAGACTAAATGTGGGAGTTAGATATGTAAATAAATAAGACAATGTAAACCTAAGTTAGGCTAAGTGCAAGGTGCTAAGGGAGCATGAATGAGAGAGAGAGAGAGAGAGAGAGAGAGAGAGAGAGAGAGAGAGAGAGAGAGAGAGAGATTGAGACTGTAAAACAAAGATCTGCCCCTTTTCTCTAATACATATATTATTAATCAGGCCCACTAAGAGAAAGAGACTCACAAGTTCTGCCCAGTAAATCCATGGGAGCCAGTGTCCCTTTCAGGAGCCTCCCTTTTCTTTCTAGTTCCTTTCCCAAATATTCATAACTGACACTCCATCCTCTCATCACCTTTGCTCTGTATAGATTCTAACTGCATGTCCCTTACAACACCATTCTTGGGAGAAAGGGGAGGCCCATCTTCTAGGAAGCCTTCTCTGAGGAGTGTGAACCCCGATCTTCTCAGTCTTACCACTACCACGCCCCCAGCACCCACCGTGGCAGCTTGAAGAAGGATTCCACAAGAGGTGCACAGAACAGACTGGATAAACTCCAATTATGCTTGAGTTATCTTTAGCCAGGTGTTTCTAAGGACATTATAAATGAAGCCCACAGTAAAGACTCAATAAATATTTGTTGAGTGAAAGAAAGAATAAATCAATTATTGTGCTTCCAGCTTCTGCTTAGCAGAGTGCTGAGGATATACTTTCCAAAAAATTGTCAATTGATTTCCTTCTGTGGTGCAAAATTATGAATGTATCAACAGATTTTTTTTCAAACAAGGTGCCCTTTTCCTAATGACTTAGCTGGGTGATTTTTACTTAATGTATTTTCAACTAGATATGGAATGTTTGGCAGAACCTTTTCAGTACTGGTAGTGAGGTCCACCTTCTAATTTTGTGATGATAGATATAAAACTTTTTTAAGAAGACTCTCTAGCCCATTCCAAGGTTCGCAGAAGGTTTGCTCAGGGAAGGAGCCACAGCACTGGAGCCCAGTCTATTCCAAGAATGCATAAAGATCCTGCAGTGTGTTATCTGAGGGTCATTTTCCTTAGGCATAAGGTGCAGCACACTACAAGGCACCCAGAGGATAAGACAGTGTTTCTTAAAACAAAGGGCTACAATTAGCCATTCTTCTCTTCCTCACCTTATAGGCTGAATTGTATCTCCTCAAACTTCTATGTTGAAGTCCCAACCCCCAAATACATCAGAATGTGACTATATTTGGAGACAGAGTCTTTAATAAGGTCATTAAGTTAAAATGAAGTCATTATAGTGGATCCTAATTCAATATGACTGGTGTCCTTATAAGAAAGGACACGAGCATGTACACATAAGTGAGACCACATGAAGACAGAGAAAGATGATGGCCATGTACAATCCAAGGGGAGAGGCTCAAAAGGAGCCAACCCTGCCAACTTTCATCTCAGACTTCCGGCCTCCAGAATGGGGAGAAAATAAATGTCTTTTGTTGAAGCCACGTGGACTGTGGTACTTGGTTATGGCAGCCCTAGCAGACTAATGCATCTCCCATGGACACTTTCCACATGAACTTCACACACCCTGACTCATTATCAATGTTAAAATGATGAGCTGCGGGAGACTTGCCAACAAGTTAAACCCAACAGCATATAAAAATGATATACCAGTGACCTGGAAATTGACATACCTGCCCAAATCAGCTTAACTGCCCTCTCATTATGAACAGCATCACTGGAAAGTAGCTTTCTTCTCTACCCCACCCCTTATTCTCCATCACACCATGTTACTGTTTAGATCCTTCATAGCGTAAGTTGTATCTTGTTTATTATCTGTTTTCTCTAACAAGAATGGAAGCTCCTTGAGGGCAGAGGACCCTCTCTGTATCCCCAGCACCTAGTACAACACCTAACACAAAGGAATAGCTATTTGTTTAATGAATCTACCACTTCTGGTGCTTTCAATCTCCTCAGTGGGTGCAAGCTCCACTTTTGACACATTAACTCAAAAATAGCTTGGTTTTTCTTTTTTGTTTTCCACTCACTGAGCTCTAGAATACCAGGCTAAGAAACCTGGATTTGGCTTCAGAAAAGGAAGCTGAAGCGAAATGACAGCCTTGCTCGAGGTACACTGGTCTGCCTGACAGTGACAGTTCACAATATTTTAAATGATGGAGGCTGGGCGAGGGAGGTAAGCAGGATGGGAGACGCCTCGGAAGAATAATAGAGCATTCAGAAGAGTGTTAAAAATGAAGCATGTGTTATAAATAATAAAACACACCCAACTGTGCATATTAGGTTGTAATTTGATCTCTGGCTTCTTCTGACAGTGATAAACCATTCAAAGCCTCCCTCTCATGGTTTCTGATGGCACACGTGACTATCTCCTCTAAATGGAATGTCTGCCTTATTGTTATTATTACATGCAATCAATTGTTTTCCTGCATGTGTGGAAAACAGACGAGAAGAGCCACATGTTATGAACTAGACAAAGCCGGGTTTTGCTTTAAACTATGTTTAGCCAGTGATGATGAGATTAAAACGTACTTGTCAATGAGGCACGGAGGGGCAACTGGACAAGCGAAGCTTCTGGGTTCCAGGTTACATCATAAATTCAGTCATAAAAGAGAAGTGAAGCACATGGTATGTGGATGTGTTCAGGTCCTGACACTGCACTTTTCTTAATTCCATGTGACTTAGAACAACACTCATTCTGAAAGAGAAGCTGGGTCCTCCAGGTGGCCAGTGGACGACCGGATCAGAGTTTAGACAGCGCTACTCAGGGGTCCGAGCACACACAGTGTGTGGCTCAGAACTTCACTGATGGGCTCTCCAATCTTCAGTGTGTGACGGCCCTACCAGCAGAAATAGCCCTTCCCATGTGTCCCCATCTGATCAAGAGGATTTACTCAAATTCTCTTTTGAAAGCTTTTTTGGAAGAAAGCAGTCTTGCTACTACTTGCTCCACTGTCATCAGGGTTTTCAGCTCCAGCTAAAGCTCACACCTGCTATCTGGCTTGAGCAGGGGTGTCTGTCTCCAGGGGCTTGGAGAATAAACATGAGCTCGCTTTTCCAGCTCATCACCGAATTCAACTATGACTCCCAGGCCCCCTCCTTCTTCCACATACCTGGTTTATTCCCTTGGGGGTAATAGGATGTCTGCTGAAGCTACTGAGTGTGCTGGTCGGTTCTACCCCAAAGCACTTAGCTAAATCAGAGGGAAAGAATCTCGGCTGCCTAAAAATAGCAATGGAAGGGAAGCACTGATTTCTTTTTCCCTCCTTCTTCTAGACACTCTCCCCCCTCCTCACCAGGACCATTCACTTCAGAATGTTTTTCCAGTGAAATCAAGATGAAGGATGGTCAAGTAGAAGAGAAGGGTCAAGAATTAAAGCAGGAAAGGAAGAGTGAGAGGAGAGAAGGAAGACAACAAAGAGAGACAATCTGTGCCCAAAATCCTACACAGGTCAAAACACACATTTCCCATCACTTGGGCCAGTTGGAGACCATTGTTCATCCCACGGTGCCTCCCGACACATACACATAGTTGGTCTTGCAGGAGCAGCACACAGCCAAAGGCATCCAAAAGCATCCTGAAATGGACATCCCAGATGCTCAAGGTCAACCCTTCATGCCACAACAACAGGAAAACTGGACTCCCACTCAAATCTTGGAGTTTCCTAGTTTTCAAATAACTTTCACCAAGAAAAAGGTCTGAAAGTACACACACACACACACACACACACACACACACACACACACACAAATTTTAATAGAGTTTATCTCTGAGGGATGGGGTGAGAATTGGAGGAAGGAACTTTGACATTTTACTTTATGTCCTCTTATAAAAAAGCAGGAGGGTAATAAACAGTTTTTACTTTTCTTGTGTGCTTTCCAAATTCTCCATAAGAAATTATTTGCTTACATAGTTTTTAAATAATTATGCTTTTTAAAAAAGAAAGAGGTGGGGCCGGCCGAGTGGCTCAGCTGGTTAAGAGCTGGCTTGGGACGCCAGCTCTGAGCAGCAGGGCCGCGGTTCAGATCCCACATTGAGGGCCAGTGACACTGCGCCCTCTACGCTAAGATGATGAACAACAGCTCGACCTGGAGCTGGGCTGCTGTGAGTCACTGGCGACTTCGTAGGCTGCAGCGGGGCTGCAGTGGGCTGCCATGAGCTACGTGAGTGGTTGGCAGCCAGCGTGAGCAGCTGGCAGCAGGCGAGAGCTGCCATGAGCGGCTGACTAATGACCGGCGACCGATTGCCTCATCCAGGAAGAGCACAATGATCATACCAACATGGGCCATTGAAGCGACGTCCTCCACAACTAGACTGAAGAACAAAACAGCAATTTGTCTACCTGTCTGTTCCCCTTCCCTGATTCTCCAACACTGTTCCCCTCCCGTAATTCCCCAATAAAATCTTTAAAAAAAAAAAAAAAGAGATGCTTTCACAGGCAGGATCACATTTAATCTCAACAGCCCAGGGAGGTCAGTGGGGTGGATGTGGCTCAGGATTCAGGGTCACTAAGACTTAGGTTATGATCCCTCTTTTTACATCTACCAGATGTGGAGCAAGTGATTGAATCTGTACCCCAGACAGGATAATAATCTCCAGGAGAATTATAGCAGGAGTATAACATATTAACCCTTACAAAAAGGCTTGGCACATGATAAGCACTCAAACATTGGAAGTTATCATCATTAATATAACTAGTATCATCAATCATCATCATCATCATCATCATCATCATCATCATCAACGATGCTACGAGATCAATTCTGGACAATACAGCAACACGGCTGGCAGCCGGCTAAGCCAAAACCAGAACCGAGTTCATTGTGTGGCCACCACATTGCAAGAGGTTAAATAGGATTGTCCATATTGCCCACCCTCAGGAGTTCCAGAGCCCTCTCTGGAATCAGCCTCAGAGAGAAAACTCTGTGAGACCTGTATAGAGGTGGACTTGGGTCTGCCAATCCAACCCACGGACATTTTGGAACAAATAACGCTATCAAAATAATGCTTGAAAGAAATCATATCTGTGCTGGGTGGGCATGGCCAGGGAGAAAGCTTTGAAGAAGAAGTAATGTGCGGCTTGCGGGAGGAGGGTTGTCACTTCGAGGGGTAAAAAGCGTAACTATTGCACTGTGTTGTACAGCTGAAACTAATTCTAAAAAATGTGTATTTCATAATCAAAAATAATTAAAAGAAAAAAAAAGTAATGTTTATGTGGATAGGCCTAAAACTGACTTCCCACTGAAGTTTTTTCAAAGAATTTTGGGTTGCTCATAAAGAGAAAGAACAACAAAAAGTTGTTTGACTATTCCTCCAGCCCGGTCTCTGACTTGGTGTCAAAGCAATTCAAAACTGTACTAGTGTTTCAGTGAACTTGAGGGTTTCCTCCCTTATTTTTATTTTAGACTGTATGATTGACCTTCAGTCTTCTTAAACATCTATGTCAGCATTTAGATTGAGGTCTAAATTATATTTCAAATTTTCTAGGTTTTTTGTTCTACCCTGCAATGGTCTGCAAAGAGGTGGTACATAACCCTGCCTGAAAGCAGACAAGAGCACCGGGAGACAGCAGTGAGGGCTGCGTGGAGACGCATGCCCGTGGACAGGAGAGGTGGGGTCTGCTGCTTGGGTGCACACCTCACCTGGTAACTCTCATTCATTGCAGCCAGTGACAACCCCTGATCTTTGTATGGTGCTGTACCGTTTACAAAGCACCTTCTTGTACTTTATTCCACACTGGCCTCTCAACAATCCCATAAAAAAACAAACATTATTAGCCCCATTTTTCAGCCGAAGAAACTGGAGGCTCAGCAAATTGAAGTGATTTTCTTGAGGCCATAAGGCTAGTAAGGAAAAGACATAGCTTGAACTCCACATTTGGCACCCTTCCCGCTACACCTCAGATGTTGTTTATACCTCTAATTTCAAGCAGAAAAGAGTTTTCTATTTAACCTCTCCACCACCCCTAACATCACCACTGCCATTCCCCCATCCACTTTCCCCTCAGAAACTGCTAAAGCTCAGGTAACGACAAGCCACAGCAAAATCACCCGATGCCTGTTGGAGTTCTGACAATGTTGACCGAGTCCTTGGCAGGCCCTTCTATTTTTGTGATCAATGGTACCGTCGCCAGGAACAAGCTTTGCTGGCGCTGAGCTGATCTCTGCCATGAAAATGCACGTGCAGTGTACACAGTCGTTTATATTCTGAGCACAGAGGATGAAATAATTCTGCACCATGTCCATTTTTGTGCTGTTAAGGCATACGGTTGCTTTGCAAGCAAAACAGTAGATCTTTCATTTGCCAGTGACATTCCACAAAGTGCTTATAATTCAGTGTTAGCTTATCAGCCGTCCAATCTCCCACTCTGGGGAATGTGTCAACCATCAAAAGGAGTGGAGGAGGTGTGCTGCATCTCAATGGCTTTCATTTCATCAGACTTACTTTCTTAAGGGCATTTAATCAATGAGGACAAGTAGTAGGCAGATTTTTAAATAAATGTGTCACTTTAGGTTAATCCACAGCACAGTTGAACGTATTTGTTTACGCGACTCCCAAATATGTCTCTCTGTTGCTCAGCAGAATTGATAATCTGTAAATCAAAACATGTTACAAGTAGTTTTAAACTATCCCCCAAGGAACAGCTTTATTTGACCTGCCTGGATGGGAGATGTCCAGAAGTTTCAGGTACAAGGGTGTTGGATGTCAGAGCTGCTCAGAATGCTTGAGTGAAATGTCAGTTCCATTTACAACAAAGCTTTCTATTCACTCTTATTTCTTTTCATTAGCCAGGTGAATAATGTGCTCAAAAAAAAAAAAAAGAAAAGATGTGTTTGGGATGACAAAGACGGCAAGCTAGAAGCAGAAATGACTGCAGGAATTTTAATTTATTCTTGGGGCTATTATTAAATGCAGGAGTGAATAAAGATGAAAAGTAGACTAGAATGATACTGATGGGGCTTGCATCATTTTGCATTGATTATACCAAGATACTGGCGTCTGTTTATCCTCTTCGCTTTTTGCATCCTTAATGTGGCCCATGCAAACAGAGGAGCTATAATTGCATAAAGTCAGGTCCCATGTCAGATAGAAATTTCTTTTGCCATCCGTTATCAGCTATCGGAACTGTCAAAATATGATTGTCACATCTGCTGGACGCGTATTGGCCAGGTTGTGATGTGAATGCGGTTTTGTTATTTTAGATTGATTTTCTTAATGCTGGCCGTAAGCGTGCCACTGTGCAGGCTCGGGGATATTTTCAGTCCTTTTAACAAAGCTTGAACTGTGTTGACATTTGTCCACAGGCAGCAGTGTCCATTCAGAGCAGGACCTCTGCTGAAGCTTTTTTTGGAAACACTTAAATAATCTTTTTTTTTTTTTTAACAGAGAGTGTTTACCAAATAAGATTGAGACTGTATGATCTTTTTGACGCTGCAGCTAACAAGTTATTAATATTCTGTGGGCTTCAGAGCAAATCTACTTAATGGTTTCAAGAATCATTCGAATCCCAGGCACAGCCTTAACTACAGCTTTGTATAGACAGAAGAGGATATCCAGATCTCTGTGTGTGTGACATTGCAGAGGACACTCGCGGTTGATAAAAGCTCACAGTGTTATGTCTCTTTCCCCATTTCTGTACAGACAGCCAAGGGGAAGCTAGCTTTCTTGGATTGGGGAAGAGTCATTAAACTGCCAGTGCTTGTGAATGAACATCAACAGAAAAGATGATGCCCTTCATCTCATTTTTTTTTTTTACTGAAAAGAACGACATTTAAATAATGTATAATCTCTTTGTAGGCCTGGGAAGGACTCCACGGCTGTTCTGAATGTCGCCTCTGCTTCCATAGGGTGCCAGGACCCCAGAGTTCCTAAGACATTTGGAGAGAGGATCCCAGCCTTAAGTGCACCCATAAACATACATAATAGCCCATTTACAACAGAGTCAAGTCACGATGGATATTCATGTGCCAGCTTGTAGTACCATTCAGCTCTCAATTCTGAGACAAATTAAATTCATTCTTGTGCATCCTGGTGGTAATGTACAATTAGCTTTCAGAAACTATAATATATTTTTCTATCATACGAAATTTGGAAATTTCAAGGATAACCTCTCCGGGTCCCTTAACAGTAATCTGAAGTGTCTTTCTCCAAAGGTACATAAATCAAACCATTTGGTAAACTGTGTTGTCACCTTTTCAACATATCTCCCTGTTAGCTTTAACATCATTATATCCCATTGTGATGAAAATGGACTTTCTGTATCCAGCGATAATGAAAATAGCCACTTGGTGTAGTTTCTGCATGCAATTATCCAGGCTTTGCTCAGACTCTAGAGAAATCTAAGCTAATTGCTTTGGGACTTTTCCTACATTTCCATAAATTCTTTGTTAATTTTTCATGAGAAACTGTTATTGCAGTCACCCTTAAAGTTCCCATTGTATTCAATAATATAAAGCAGTGATTATGGGAAGACGGTGATTTGCTGGTGTCCCCGCCAGAACCAGAACTGAACTCCTTTTGATCCCTGTAAAGTCTCTCAGGTGAGGTGGGGTTTTTTTGTGGTTTTTGTTTTTTTCTTTTTTTTCTCTCTCTTTTTTCCTTTCTTTCTTTTTTCTTTTTTCTTTTTTTGATGCAAGCTTTTCTTCATCTGAGTTTACTCAAAGCCCATCTAAAAGTGGTTCTATGTAGTGCACGACCTTGTCATTACAGGGCATGAATCGAGTTTGCTTTATCTGACAGTTAGCTCTGGAATTGCTTTTATACCTACTCATCAACCCTAAAGACAAAGAGCTCTGTTTTAAGTGATAGAGGAACAAATGAATGAGCCAAGTTTCCCAGGGAATGCTCTGAAATTACTTTAGATGTTACATTTGATTTATTGATTGCTTCAAACCCAGAGTCACCGCTTCTGTAGCTTCCCATAAGCACTGCTGAGGAGCACCTCCGGCACATGACGGAGGTTTTCGGGGACTGTTCTGCCTGATTCTCTCCTTGGAGCTCCCTTGGGTGCAACAGCACAATCTCTGGCACCACTAAGGCAAGCTGACCTTCCCTCTTGTTAGACAGCACTGGATTCAACATGGGCAGACGAACCAAGATCTCAGACATCAGCAAAACAAGACCCAGAGAGCAAGGGGGAGAGGAAAGTTTAGCTTTGGTTAATTTATCCAGAATTCGCCATCAGAATATCTTTTTTAAAAAAGCTCTTTTAATTTCAAAATACATGCCAGGTTAGTGTTTTATACTTTGCATTTAACTTTTATTTCAAATTACATAGGAGATATGTAACAATTCATCAGCCTATAACTCAAGATTTGTGCAGGTTACTGTACGCATGCTATATCTCAACAACAAAAAAATGACATGGAAAGCCCCCTCCTCCCCGCAAGAAAGTCACTCTAACCTTGCCATTGCTTTGGACCTATACAGGCCTTAGTCTTTGTGGGAAGTCAATGAACACTGGGGAAGTTACTCAGCCACTTTCAGCCCACATTGAACTCCAGGTTGGAGGCTTCGGATGGCTGACTTCTAAGAAAAGCTCCTGCATTTTCTACAGTGTATAAACTCTCCTTGAACATCATGAAAAGGAACTTGGCTATATTTAGGGCACACACACAGTGGCTGGAACACTCCTTTTATTGGGGCACACTGGTGGTGAGTACAGCCCTGGCCCTCCCACAGGCAACCTCAGAGTGGGAAGGGAACTAACTCTCCTTGATGTGGGCTCTGTTATCCATAGGTAGCTTTGGCCACCCCACTGTCCATTTGCAAACATGCGTATGTATCAGCATATGACCAAGGGGACCTTATCCAAGTACCAAAACCCCCTGGGGGTCATTCAAATGGTTTCCCTCAAAGGAAACAAAATGAACAAACTTTTGTGCAGGTGGCAATTGAACCTTCTACCTTCTAAAGTCATAAAAGCAAAGTTTTCGCAGCCTTATGTCTTCCAGGCACTTTCCCAAGGGGTGACTATTCATCTCGGTAGGCAGCTCAGTAAATTTGTGTTAAATGAAAACTAAAACAGTAGAGGCATCTGAATGGTTGTTTACAGGGTATCTGAACACTTAACTTGGCACTGAGAAATCCTAAATAGTTCACTAGCCTGGGTGAAGACCATCAAGCCACCACTGGTCCTGGAGATGGTCTAGTTTCTCACAAGTGCCAAGGCACAGACACAGCTTCAACCACACATCTCTCCAAATCACAATGTGCAGTTCCAACTTTTAACCTTCCAGTTATATTGCCATTAAAGCATTCCTCCCAACAGTTCTGTAAACGTTTTCTTTCAGGAATCATTGTCCTTGACTGTGTAAATGTGTGTCAGCTACACAATGTAACAATAAGCGGGTTATGTCATGAAGGATATTACCACAAACAGCAAGGCCAGGCTCTGACGTCACAATTCTTAGCAATTTGTATTTGAAAAGTAAAAATGGATGAGTTTGGAAGTACTCTGACTCAGAAATAAGGAAAAGCTGGTTATTGAGCAGGAAGATTTTTTCCTTCCCGATGAAGTTCGTTCACATGGAGCAGTTACTTGCACATCAACATTCCCTCATGTAATCCTCCCAACAATGTGATGTAAGAAACATATTCCTGCTCTTTCTCTTCAACAAGGACACAGCGATGCAGATCTTTGTGAAGCTGCCCGACTGGCAACACCATCACCCTTGAGGTTAAGCTCCGTGACACATCGGGAACATGAAAGCCAACATCCAAGACAAGAAGGGCATCCCGCCTGACCAGCAGCATCTGATTTTGCAGATAAACAGCAGAAGATGGCTAAACTCGCTCTCTCAGACAAAAACACTCAGAAAGAGTCCACCCTGCACTTGGGGCTTGGCCTAAGAGACAGCATCATCGACCCTCGCCACAGCCAGCTCACCCAGAAATATAACTGCTACCAGATGATGGAGTGTTATGCTCACCTGCCATCCTGTGCTGTCAACTGCTGCAACAAGTGTGGTTACTCCCACAACATGAGCCCCAAGAAAGTCAAATACGACCCCTCCACTGCCTCCTTCTCCCACAGGGCAGCCTCCACCTGAACCCTGTGGCTCTGGGGCCTCCAAAAAGCTCCCCTTTCCCTGAAAAGAAGAAGACAAAGGAGGAAGAGGAGAAAAGAGCAGGAAAGGGGAGGGGAAGACGGAGAAGCACACCGGCAGAAGCAGCGATATGATCCCCATTTTACAGGCGAAGAAACTGAAGCTCAGGGAGGTCAAAGACCTTGCCCAAGGTAACACAGTAAGTAACAGAGTCAGGAAGGCTCCCAGTCTCCTCTCTCCAAAACTCCTTTCATTTCTACCATGCCGCATTCAAGACCAGTTCATCCATGCTAGGAGATGAAGTGCCACCATTACAACACCCCTGTCTCATCATATTTGACCTACAGCCTGGACCTGTCCTGGGAGAATTGCCCACGTGCTTCCTTGGACTCCCACAGCATTCTGTATAAGCTTCTTCCATGGTACCTGCAACACTTCACTGCAGTTTTTATTTATGTGCCTGATGGACTGTGAGGTACTTGAAGACAGGTGTGTTGCCCTGCTCAACGTTGTATTCTTGGCTGGCATAAAGGAATGCAAATGAAGGCAACAAGAAAATTTCATTGTTTTAGCTCCCTGATTGGTCAATATGAGAACATTTTCTAACACTAAGTGTTTTCTGGGATGGGGGGAAATCAAGGACTCTCATACTGTGTTGGTTAGTGCAAACATTAGTACAATTTTGAACAGCTTTTGCTAATATCCACCAAAATTTTAAGTGTCCACTCCTCTTCTAGACATTTGTCCTTCAGATATACTCTCCCAAAGGTACAAATATAAATGATAAGAATGTATATCATGGTATTGTTTGAATTGGGGGAAAAAATAAAAACTTCCTGAATGTCTTTAGTAGGGAACTTAAAATCATGTGTTACATTCATATGTCAGAACACCACCTATCTGAATAAGGGGCGGCCCAACTGCTTAAAAAAGAATGATTTTTATGTCCTGAAATGGAAAGATATCCATAGGCGTGGGCACCTCTAAAAAGTTATAGGGGAAAAAACTGATAGCCGTGATTGCCTTTGGGGAGATGGGGAGAGGGATTGACTGGGGAAACCTTTTCTTTTCATTTTATATTCATCAATATATGAATGATTTTACAACAATCATGTATTATCTTGGTAATAATTATGCAAAGCTATGTGGAATTCAATTAATGATATTTTTTTTAAGTCTGTAAAGTGTCTTAAAGGAACACCATGGGACTTGGGATCAGAAAAGTCAATTCTTGTCAGATCCACCAATAATAGTAACTTTTTAAACTTATACCTAACCTATCAGCTCTTTGTTTCATCATCTACAAAACAGGCAAAACACCTCCTACCTCTTAGGATAACTGAGACAGTCAGGGCATCAATGAATTAATAAGCATGGAACTGAACACAGGACTTTGCACCTGGCTCATAGTAGGGCCCCTAGTAACTATAATAGATACCTTATCCTCTTTTTCTCCCACAGTCAATATTTATCCCCCTTCTCCCCATGGCTAGAACTTGGAGACTGGAAAATATAAATAAAATCTAACTAGTTAATTTTGCTACTTATAGTGGACTATAGAAAAGATCTGGAAACTTGTGAAAAGGCACAAAGAAACAACAGGTTATAAAGAGATTCTTGCATTCCCAGTGGATTTCCTTGTTTCCAACAACGGACAATGGTGCCTGTTTGCTTCCTAGCTTAGAAAATTAAAGGTAGCAAATCATTCTAAACTAGGGTGACCATCTCATTCCGGTTTGAGCACTGCAAGTCCCGCATCTTAGTAAATGCCCCCTCCGCCAAGTCCCAGGCAAACTGGGACCTTTGGTCAATGCTGTAACTTTGCTGACTTGCCTGATACTCTCCTCACCCTCAAAACCCAGCTTCAGCTGAACGAATTCTGGCCGTTCTGGAAGCACTTTTCCCAGGAGCAGGCAGGCATGCCTGGCCCAGTTAGACGTCACCCTGTCAGGCCGCCTTTCCCAGCAGGGCAAGCTGGCTTTTCTCAAGACACGCAGGGTACCCAGGGCCTCATTTGCATGTGAATGGCCTTTCAGGGCAGTGATTTCGCCGCTGGGGTCTCGGATCTCTGGGAACAAACGGAGAGGTTTGTGTTCTCTGGTGAATGTGTGCCATTCTTTCTGCTTTGCTTTGCTATCTGTCACCTTGAATGGTGAAGGTTAGACAAACAGTTCCTTGAACTGTTTAAAGGAAAATTACCCCTGCCCAAACAAGACAGATTTGGATTTTCTCATCCCAGGGAGAATGATAAAGAGACTGGACCTTGGCCTCCGAGTCCAAATCCAGTGCCTATTGAGAGACAGAAAGTGAATTCACTGTTCCTTAAAAGTGGCCACCAAATTAAATGAAGAAAAGGCTTTGTTTAGGTTTGGGTTTGTTTTTCAGCTCCTCTCAAGCCTTGCTTTCATGCGTTGGGCCTGTCCAGGTCAGTCACCACAAAGTGCCTCACTCCACAGCTGGGCTTCCGTGTTGCTATTCTGGCTAAATGCAGGCTCCCGCATTATCCCATTGCAAACATCAGTCAGTGGTCAGAACAGACAATTGGTCCTTTGAAAATCAACTGGAAAGCTAGCATTCCTGTGCCTCCAGTGGGGAAAGGGGAGGGAGGCAGGGAGAAAGGGCTACATGTACGCCATTAAAACTTCCATCATCGAGTCCTTTGCTGTAATGGGCATTTCCCAGGAAGGCCAAGAGCCAAAGCAAAGTAGAACCAACTCCTGCAGCATCTCGGCAGCATCCCCAAAAACTCTTCGGCTCCTGCACTCCAAGCCCTAGCTGGGTAGACATGAAGTATTCTGTACATCAACGTGTCCTTCATGACTGTCATTTCTTTCTGCGGTGACTAGGAATTTTCTCTACCACGAAGCAAGAATGGTGCTTTACTTAAAGACACTGCGTTATGTGAAGCAGACAGTCTGTCATTACTTAGCAGCCACAGTACACTGTGGATGCGGTCCTGTTGTTTTTATTAAAGGGGTTGTCAGGATCTATAATTCACACATCATTAACTGCTTCATTAAGACAGCAGCCCTGTGGGTCCTAAACTTTTAGCAGTTTGAAGGCAACGCAAGTAAACCTTCCCCTTGTCTGAGCCAGGGAGGCAACCCCCGACCCTGACCAGGACCAGGGGAAGTGTCTCAAGAAGGACTGTTTTCTAGGAAAACGCTTTTTCAAACTCAGGCGAATAAATGTGTAAAACATATTCACTTAAAACTGATTTGATTTAAGTTAAAAGCATTGCTTTGCAATGAGCTGCACAGTGCCACATCATCCATCAAAACCAAGCCATCGCAGGCTGCAATGTGTAGCTCCTTAAGCAGTTTCATATGCCATAGCCTTTTTACTGGAATGAAAAGCAAGACCGTGAAACACACAGAAGGGAAAACATCCAAAAATCTGTGCACGGCCCATGACATTGGTATTCCTCTAACATGGATTTTTCTCAGCATCATTTACATAAACAATGGAGCCAAATCCTGTTTTCTTTCATAATGCATGGTTTTTCTGGCGGTAGTCTATGGATCTTGAAATGCAATACAGGGGGCTCTGGTTTCCCAGTGAAATCATATGGTTGGTCTGTTTCCTCAAAATAAATGTGCCATATGGAATCAGCACCAGGCCGGGCTCAGATCAAACCGAGAGACAGCTAAAGACCTCTTTAGACCAGCCCGCACAGCTGATGTAAAGACCAGTGTCATTCCAACTCAGCCCTGACGGTTTCTTCAAACCTTTTCCACTTGGTTCTATATATCGGGCTTCCTCTGACGTTTTTGTTTGAAGAAAGGAGTCTGTGACTAAAATAAATTAGAGACACTGTGATTAGAATTCCTTAATTTTTGGACCCCATCAAAAATTTTCCTGTCCTGTTGCCATTTTCCTGAGAGCTCTGCCTGGTAACTAAATAAACTATACTATTATATAATAGAGCTAACATGTAAGAGGTAAAAGCAGACTGTGCATATGCTTTCTGGATAGCATTCACATTTTTACTCAAGTCTCTAACCTCCTAACCAAAAAGCATGAAGTACGATCTCCAGGTTCCACGGCAGGGCTATTTGGCAAAAGATTTTTGCCATAGGAAAGAGGAATGGAAGAGGCGTGCCCTGGGCTTTACGTCATACCATGTTAGCCATTGCCTAGCCAATGATTCTCCAAGTGTGGTGTTCAGGCCAGCTACATTACCTCACCTGGGGACTTGTTAAAAATGCAAATTATCAGGCCCCCCCCACCCACCCAGACTCACAAAATCAGAAATTCTGAGATTGGGGCCCAGTGATCTGTGTTTTAATCAGCCTGCCAGCTTATTTTGATGCATGGAAAAGTTTGACAACCACTGACCAAAATTAGTATTCTAAATTGGATTATCTAGAAGCAGAGACTGAGATGGAGATTCTTATGAAAGTGATGTATTAGACACACGCACTCAGGAGAAGCTTGTAAAAAAGGGGAGGGATGGAACAAGAAAAACGCGGAGGAAGAGCCAGGCAAGCATGTGGGCCCAGGGAAAGGCTAGCCTTGACCGACTCACAGGAAGAGGGCTCTACAACAGGAACCACACAGCGGTTTATCACCTGTTAAGGCCAGGGGCCAACCCCTGTAGTAGCCTGTTCTTAGTCACTGACTGTGGGTGGAGGGAGGCTTCCCATCAACTGAGGGGAGTTCTCTGGAGAAGAGGAAGCTGGTGTCATTAGCAGCAACAGTCACAGTAACCATGGGATGGGGGATCTGGGTGAGACACCAACAGCCTCCTAGTACTGCTCCCAGTACATAAAGTCAGCTTCAAAAATAGACAAGCTTTACTATGTGGACCAGTGGGAGAAGAACTCACCTACGTACTCTCAGTACCCAAGACAATATTGGGCAAATATAAAGCAGGAAAGATCTTAAACTCCAATCTACCCTGAATAGCCACCAGAAACCTCATTCACCTCGGTCACCCTCGAGTAATATTAAAACTGGAATGATGTTGCTTTAATAAGACTGCCTGTTCGATGGTAGGCTATGCCAGCCTGCAACTAAGACTGAATTCGGCACCTTGAATTGAGTTGCTGTCCGGATTGCTCAGTGAATAGAGCATGCGCTTTTAACAGCAAGGCTGCTGGGTTTGATTCCCACATTGGATGGTGGCTATGTTCACCCGCAACTAAGACTGAACTCAGCACCTTGAGCTGAGCTGCTGCGCGGATTGCTCAGTGGATAGAGCGTGCACTCTTAACAACAAGGCTGCTGGTTCGACTCCTGCATGGAATGGTGGCTACGCCCACCTGCAATTAAGACTGTAACACAGCACCTTGAGCTTAGAGGCCACAAGCTGCAGACTGGCAGCCAGATGGTGACTGGCGCCCTCCACAACAAAGATTGAAGAACAACTTGATTGGTCCCCTTCCCCAATTCCCCAACACTGTTCCCCTCCCCCAATTCCCCAATTAAAAAAATAGTATATAACACTAAAAGGCAACTTTATAAACCCAGTCACACATTTAAAGGAATTTCTACTAGTATCTTCTCATAGAATATACATGCATTTAAAATGGGACATATGTACTTTCGTAATAAGAACACTTACAGTCACATGGATTCATGGACCCCTTTGCAATAACCTGTCCTCCCCCACCTCTATGGCCAGAGATATGTGGCTCTCAGGATAGTAATAACTGCTACAGGGGATTCACCTTTGGGATCTTTTAAATAAGAAATGTGCTAAAATGTGGAGGCTTTCCTCATTGCTTGAGAGCCACCAGCTATAGCAATCATACCAGAAAGCAGAGTTTGTAATCACCATTCTCCTGTTTCGCTTTCTTGTTTCCCACTGAAGCACAAGATTTTCTCCCCCTGGGGCACATAGGTAGGCCCAGGCTCTTCTCTGCCAAGTAGAAGCATACATGGCAAAAATGGCTATTTCCGTAATTTCAATAATGAGGCTGACTTTCATTTTGAATGAAATTTGAATTTAACTCATTTGAGTTGAAGTAAACCAAATCAGGGATAAATGAGACTCTGTGTTGGAATTCTTTTTTCAGAATGACCTTTCGGCTGACAGAAATGCTCTTAGAGTCACCCTACCGCATTTCGCACCGCTTATTCTTCCGGCAAGGTCGACTCTGACTGAATCACTAGAGGTGAATTTGGTTTCCTGGGCTGTTCACTCCATCTCTCTGACATTGTCCCCCCTTCCATTTCTTACTGCCTGTCAGGTTTTCATCCTTGACTTGGGTTATTTTGGAGACACCTTTCACTCAGAGACAAAAAAAAAAAAAAAAAAGCATAAAGCTATAGGTACAATCCCTGGTCACATCTCCTCAGGTTTTTCTTTATCATGGTTATAATTACTCTAGTCTAGAAGGGAGCTAGGAGGAAAACTGTGTAAAATGTTTTATGAGACTGTACACAAAGACTATGAAATAAAATGGATGATATTGTATTGTATACTTTGATATTAACCTTAGCGTGCCGGGAAGAACTTAATTGATTGATGATATGCCAAAGATCCATTTGAATTGTGTGAAGCTCATTCATTTTAGTTTTGCTGACAACCTGAACACCACATTTGTTAGCATAAAGTCACTCTCTGGGTATATGTACTGTCACCAGTGATATTGTACAGACTTTTGAGGTGAGATGTGAAAACTTCTATCAATAATTTTTTAAAGTAAATATAAATCTAAATTTAAAAGTTTTAAAGCCCTCTTCTTCAGCTCCTATTGGCATGTGTAGATGATTGATACAGCTATCTCTTTCTCTTTAATCACTTTGTGGCCAGTCAATGTTATCATATTCTCTGGGGGAAACCATTACTCTGAATACATTTTTTTTTTTTAAGTCTAGTGATTTCTTGTGGGGTGGTATAGGGGAAGAGCTCTAATCAGGAAAAACACATCTTCTGCTGACAATAAAATGCAGATAACGATTTCACTTTGACTCTCTTGTATATAGGTTACAAATTATGACCCAGCCTTGCTATAATTCATCAAAATATGCATGCTACAAAATTGCAACCAGTGCAAAGATATCATTAACCTTCATTTACAAACAATGACTGTGTTCCCCTCTCCCGGAATCACTTCAAGTCATCCCGCTTTATTTTCATGAGTTGGCCCTTCATCTTCCACTGATACATTAATGTTATGCAAGGTCTGACAAGAGGAGATTACTGAAAATCTCCTTATTTTTCTTTTAAAGAGCCTCCTGGATGATTACTGTTAGGTGCTCATCACAAGATAAAGTATGAGAACGTTGTAATATTTGCCACTATAAGGAACTCATAAAAAAAAGATTGGGCTACTCCCCAATTCCCCAACCGCCCCTCAACCACCACCACCACCACACACACACACACACACACACACACACACACACACACACACACACACACACACACACAGCCTTACCGCTGTCCTCAGTCTTAACCGAGAAATATCATTCTTCCAAAGAAAAGACTTAAGCTTAGCAACATTAGTTATGTGGCGCTTTGCCTGAGAGGAGTAGCCCAGAGCATGTTAATTCTGTTTCCTGATACAACACTGAGTCATTCGTTTTTATGTTGTAAACCAAAGCTTGAACAATTTTTCGTAGCGTGAAAAATGTGACTTGATATCCCTAATTATCAGCTGGCAGTTCTGGGCTTAATTGCTGATGCTCTGATGCCTGTACCAAGTATATAGTTTTGTTGATTTTGAAGTGTTTTCAAGATGCCGAGCAAAAGACACTTGATTATAAATATCAAGGAAGCTATTTCAAAACTATAAATAAATAGTAAAATGTAACATCCCTGCCTTGTGCCAACAAGGTAGAGATTACCTGAGGCTAGTTTGCACATTTCAGAAAGGTTCATAGATCTTGATACTTCAAAGGTTTATTCTTTCAATAGGGTTATTTCTATACTTAATGTAATACAACGTTACACAGCTTAGAAGGAGACTGTAAGAAACAGGTATTAAGCAGAAAATAGGAATACCTCTGCTTTTTGCTATGTGTTAGCTTTACACCTTCAGCATCTTGAAGTTTAAACCTTAATATATATTTTTATGTCACTGTTTAGTCCAATGTTATGTTCAAAATGAGTTCTCCACAGGAAGTTCTTGACTGTGTGGATGCTGTCCTGACACTTCTGAGACCAGATGGCATTTAGAGTTTTCCTGCTTGTTTGCCAAATTTCTTTATCTAATTATTTTCAAATTCTCCTTCAAAATTCAGCAGATACAGCCATAGGGAGAATGGGTAACTAGCAACATTTTCAACCAATGCAGAAAAAACAATTTTAATGACTTGGGAAAATGCTCATTAAATAATGTTAATCAATGATATCACGATGTAAAACTGTTTCCTAACAAGTCTGTTCATTTGCAAACCAGTCCAATTTTCCACCCCATTATTACTGCCTCACCAAAACTCAGAAAAAGAGCTCAGAGCTCTGCTTGCTGAGGGCTCATGGATGATTTGCCCAAGGGCAAAATCTGTCCTGCGGGATATCAATTATATTTTTCTCTCACTGGAGTTTTTTTCTACTTCTTCTTTAATTTTATTCTTAAATTTACATACAGTAAGATCATTCTTTTTAATATCTAATTCTATAAATTTGGACAAACGCATACAGCCATGTTACTACAATCACAGTCAGGATACAGAACATTTTCATCATCCTCACCACCCTAAAAAAATTCCCTTATGCTACCCATTTGTAGCCAAAAATTGTCCTCACCCCTAACTACTGGCAACCACAGATTTGTTCTACATTCCTATAGTTTTGCCTTCCTGAGAATGCTACGTAAGTAGAATCACAGATTTTGAATCTGGCTTATTTTTCTTAGCATAATACATTTGAGAGTCATTCCTCTTGTTGCATATATCAATCATTCATTCTTTTCTATTATAAGTAGTATTCCATTGTATGGATATACCCCAATTTGTTTAGGTATTCCCAGTTAAGGAACATTTCAGTTGTGTTCAGTTTGGGGAAATTATTTAAAAAGCTGACGTAAAAATTTTTATAGAGGTTTGATTATTTTTTCTTTTTTCATTTCACTTGGGTAAATATACAGAAGTAGAATTTCTGCATCATATAGGAAGTATATATTTAACTTTATAAGAAAATTTTGCATTTCCACCGACAATGTATGAGAGTTCCATTACTCTACATTTTCGCCAGTATTTTTTTTATCATTCTAATAGAATGATATTTCATTGTAGTTTTGTTTTACATTTCCCTACTAATTAATAATGCTGAGCATCTTTTCATGTGTTTATTTGTCATCTGTATATATTGTTTGGTAAAGTGTCTTCAAATCTTTTGCCCATATTTTAATCATGTTGGTTGCTTGCTTGTTATTGAGTTTTGAGAATTCTTTATATATTCCGGATACATCTTTTAGGTATGTGTTTTGCAGATATTTATTCCCAGTGTGTGGTTTGACTTTTCAGATCTTTAACAATGTCTTTCACAGAAAACATTTTTAATATGGATGAAGTCCCAGTTTATCAATTTATTGTCTTTTATGGATTATGCTTTGGGTGTCATACATAAGTATTTGTCTAACCCAAGATCACAAAGATTTTCTCCCATGGGTTCTTCTAAAAGTTTTATAATTTTATATTTTACCTTTAGATCTATGATGTATTTCTAGTTAATATGTGTAAAAGGTGTCTCATTGGAATTTGAACTAAGAGGTCCAGAAGGAAGTTTTCAGTTGGTGAAGGACCTATAAATGAATGGTGCTGATGTAGATTTGAGGGTGGCTGCCATGTTGTACCAAATACAATCTTAATAAGCAAAGAGAAACAGAAATGAGAGACCATGTGACCTCTGAGAGGTAGAAAGACTAACCTAGGATTTTGAATTTCCCATTCTACTTCCCCTGAGGTCTGTCTCTTCTTTCTGTCCTGTGAAAATCTATGAGACTGCCTTTGGGATTACTAAATGATCCCTTACCCCTGTTGTCTCTGCAGTTTTCTGATGCTTGCCAACAGATGAATTTTGACAGAAACTATATATGCAGTATGACGATCTTAAGTGAGTGTGTGTG
The DNA here is from genome assembly GCF_001890085.2 of Hipposideros armiger. Lineage (NCBI taxonomy): Eukaryota > Metazoa > Chordata > Mammalia > Chiroptera > Hipposideridae > Hipposideros > Hipposideros armiger. Next base: position 2,605,315 of record NW_017731371.1, read on the forward strand.
TGTGCACAGCCCAGAGCAGCCATACCTCCAAGGCCTCTGAAATGCCTATATACATGTGTCCTGCTTCCTGAAATCTGAAAGGGGAGCACCCTCATTAAAATGGATGAAAACTGCCAGATTACATGATTGAAGTCCTTCCCACGAAGATAGTGGCATTTTTGCATTTGTAAGAACTGTTCTGGAGAAAGTCCACCTATTCTGATTTCCAATTTAGGTGGATGGCTAAGCTCCATTCAGAAGGCTAACATTGTGATCGAATTTGGACTGCAACTTCCCTGAAATTAGTTGGAACCAGTCAATAAACCTACCATTCTTATGGGTCACCCAGGAACCCCTTCACACATATGGATTTTTATTCAGAACACTTTAAAATTCCAAAAGAAATGCAACATTTTTTTGTTTCTTATGAGCAGTGGAAAAAATAAAAAACACCTCACATGTCACCAAATCTAGTATTATCTTACTGTCAAAGGTCATCAAGTCCAATTAACTGGGCACTCCTTCATTGTTTTAATCAATAGATCTAATTCCCTAAAGGATTTACAGAGGAAAAAAAGCTACAAGTATGTATCAAATATAAATAAATGGTAAGATGCACTGGGAAAGTGCCTCTTTGAAATATTCTTGGTTTTTTTTAAGATTTTTTTTTATTTTTTATTGGGGATGGGAACAGTGCTGGGGAATTGTGGGAAGGGGAACAGACAAGTTGCTGTCCTTTTTGTTCTTCAGTCTAGTTGTGGAGGACGTTGCTTCACTGGCCCAAGCTGGCACCATCATTGCACTCTTCCCGAGTGAGGCACATCAGTCGCCCGCTTCTGGACGGCTGCTCACTGCGGCTGCTGGCCACTCATGCTGGCTGCTGGCTACACACGGTAGGCCATGGCAACCCACTGCCACAGGGGCTGCAGCCTATGCCATCGCCGGCGACTCAAGGCAGCCCAGCTCCAGGTTGAGCTGTTGTTCAGCATCTTAGCTGTAGAGAGCAGTGTCACTGGCCCTCATATGTGGGATCCGAACCGGGGCCCTCTGGCGTCCCAAGCCAGTTCTTAACCATCGCGCCACTCGGCCGGCCCTGAAATATTCTCCTTAATAGCTTCCCTAAAGCTTCCCTCTCCTGATTCTTGTCCTCTCTCTTGCTGGACTCTTCTTCTGTTCTCTGATTATCTTCATTCTAAATATAATCATCCCTAAGATTTCTGAATCTTGGATTCATCATCTGCAAAATGGGTAGTATACCCCCTTTTTCTCAGATTGCAATGAGAAGTAAACAGAAATATGTATATGGATCTCACACATGGTACAAGAGGGAGAGTGGGACTCTAATCAATGTCACCACCTCCCTTTTCTTTTCCTTTTTCTCCCTGTATTTTGAGGAAGTAAGAAGCTCCTTTCTCCAGTATTCACCCTTATACAGAGACCCTTTTGTCCAGGCCTCAAAAAAAGCGAAGTCTTGAACAGGGAGATCCAAGATGGCAGAGTAGATAAACACTGTGCCTGCTTCCTTCCATGTACCCATTCAAATTACGACTAAATTATAAACCAATAAACCTAGAGAACCATCTGAAGTCTAACTGAACAGAAGTTTTGTAACCAAGGACATAAAGAAGAAAACACGTTGAGACTGGTAGGAGGGGTGGAGACACAAAATGGGCTGGCTCCAAATCTCCATGCAGCAGTTTAGAATCAGGAGGGCTATCTCAGCCACAGTGGTTCCCCCCAGAGGAATAGGGGACTCCAGCCCCACACCAGCCTCCCCAGCATGGAGTACTGGTGCTGGGAAGAAGAGCCCTTACACATATGGCTATGCAAAACAATGGGGATTCCAACCATCCAGGTGAGATGGAAGGCTGCAGGAAACCCAGATGTCCTCTTAAAGGGACCATGCAGAGACCCATTCACTCACAGGTACTCGCTCTGGGCTCCGGCAGAGGGACAATGACTCAGGGAGATGTCAGAGATATACAGGGGGCAGACTGAGGTGTGTGGTTTTTTAGTGAGGGCTGGAGGACAGTTGCCATTTTCCCCTTGTGGGTTCCTTCTCCCATGCAACTGGCAGCCTGGCATCATTTTTCCTGTACTGAGACCACCACACACACACACACATACACACACACAAGGTCAAATCTGATTCTGATTGGTCTGGTGAACTCTGCTGGGACTACACTGCACCCAACTCCCTAATGCCAGAGGAACTTTTTCATGAGCAGTCAGCCCCACCCACATTTCACTCTTTCCTGAAAAACTATCAGAGCCTGCAAGCCCCAGGTGGGCAGCTACTGGCCTCAGTGTGCTCTGAGACTTTTGCTGAGTTGCTCCAGGCTAAGCACTGGCACCAAACAAGAATCTACATTAACCTGGTGAGCACAAATCTTCCCACCCTTATGACTCCCTGAGACATTGCCTCACCCAACTTGCCTATTGCACTGGCTTTATCAGTGGTTGAAAGCCTCAGGGTTTCCTGGCTTTTTGCAGAGCTACCCCAGGCCCAGTACCAGTGGCAGCCATCCTCGTTCACAGCATGGCCTCCGCCACACGCCTCCAACTTCAGCACAGGCAGTGAACAACTGTGGATCACTTTGTAGCTCCTATGAGGTAGTCCCTGGCTGGTCACAGGCAGTGGGTGACCTGGACCTATACCAGAGCCCCTCCCAAGAGGTCCCAGAACCAACATACTTGGAAGCTGTCTTCAGACCACAGCAGAACAATGCTCAATTAGCCCCACAAATGGCACACAGAAAGGGTAGTCTCAACAGGTACCAGAGACCATTGGGGTGAATCCCACTCAGTGCTTTGCAGGGGGTAAGCTGTGGATATGGCCAAACCCCACAGCCAACCAGCCTGAGGGCCAATACCATCCACTGACTTGCCAATAACAATCAAAGCTCAACTACAACAGGAAGACACACACAACCCACACAAGAGACAATTCTGGAAGGCCCAGAGCAGGTGACCAGAAACACTGTGCCAGGGCCCCACAGGACACCTACTACATAAGGCCACCTGGCCAGCCTGAGAGACATAGCAGATCTACATAATACATAGAAACAAACACAGAAAGGCAGCCAAAATGAGGAGACAAAGAAATGTGTCCCAAATGAAAAACAGGAAAAAACTGTAGAAAAGAACTAAACAAAATAGAGGCAAGCAACCTACCAGAGACAGAGTTCAAAACAATGCTTATACGGATACTCAAGGAATTTAGTGAGAACTTCAAACAAAGAGGTAGAAAGCATAAAAAAAGGACCTAGAAACCATAAAAAAATAGGTCAGAAGTGAAGAATATAATAACTGAAGTGAAGACTGAACTAGGAGGAATCACCAGCAGACTAGATGAAGCAGAGGATCAAATCAGCAATTTGGAAGACAAAGTAGCAGAGACCACCCAGTTGGAACAGCAAAAAGAAAAAAAAAATCCAAAAATATGAGGACAGATTAAGAGACCTCTGGGACAACATCAAGTGTAACAACATTCTCATTATAGGAGTATCAGAAGAAGAAGAGAGAAAGCAAGGAATTGAGAACCTATTTGAAGAAATAATAACTGAAAACTTTCCTCACCTGGTAAAGGAAATAGACATACAAGTCCAGGAAGTGCAGAGTCCCAAACAGGATGAACCCAAATAGGCCACACTAAGAGACATTGTAATTAAAATGCCAAAAGTTAAAGACAAAGAGAGAATCCTAAAAGCAGCAAAAGAAAGGCAACTAGGAATGTAAAAGGGAGCCCCCATAAGATTGTCAGCTGATGTCTCAACAGAAACTTTGCAGACCAGAAGGGAGTGACACAAAATATTCAATGTGATGAAAAGCAAGGACCTACAACCAAGATTACTCTACCCAGCAAGGCTATCATTTAGAATCGAAGGACAGATAAAGAGCTTCCCAGACAAGAAAAAGCTAAACGAGTTCATCACCACCAAACCAGTATTACAAGGAATCTTAGAGAAACTTCTCTAAGATGAAAAAAAGAGACAAAAAATATGAGTAATAAAATGGCAACAACTACATACCTATCAACAATTATTTTAAATGTAAATGGATTAAATGCTCCAACCAAAAGACATTTGAGGGGTGAATGGGTAAGAAAACAAAATCTTCATAAGTTGTCTACAAGAGACTCAGTTCAGATTGAAAGACACCCAGACAGAAAGTAAAGAGATGGAAAAAGACATTTCATGAAAATGGAAATGAAAAAAAAGAAAAAGAAAAGAAAAGCTGGGGTAGCAATTCTTATACCAGACAAAATAGACTTTAAAACAAAGTCTATAAGGAGAGACAAAGAAGAGCCAGTTATCACACTTCTGGGTATTTATCCAAAGAAATCCAAAATCTAACTCAAGGGGACCTGTGCATCCATGCATTCACTGCAGCATTTTTTACAACAATGGCCAAGATATGGAGGCAGCCTGGGTGTCCATCGATGGAAAAATCGATAAAGAGGAGGTGGTACATATATACAGTGGAATATTGTTTGGTCATGGAAGAGAATGGGTTCCTGCCATCTGTGGAAGCATGGATGAACCTGGAAGATACTGTATTGAATGGTGTATCAGACAGAGAAAGACAGATGCAATGTGATTTTTTTAATATATGGAATCTAAAGAACAAAATAAACAACAACAAAAAGAGAAATAAATTCAGAGATAAAAAAAACATTTTGATGGTTGCCAGATGGGAGGGAGTTTGGAGGTATGGGTGAAAAAAGGGGAAGGGATTAAGAAGTACAAATTGGTTGTTAAAAAGTAGTTATGGGGATGTAGGGTATAGCATGAGGGATATAGTCAATAATACTATGATAACTTTGTATGATGTCAAATGGGTATTAGATTTATCAAAGTGGTAGATGGGAGGGGAGCTGGGGGGCTGGGTGAAAAAGGTGAAGGAATTAAGAAGTACAAATTGGTAGTTACAAAATACTCATGGGGATATAAAGTAAAGCATAGGGAATATAGTCAATAATATGGTAGTAACTATGTATAGTGCCAGGTGGGTACTAGGCTAGTCAGGGGGATCACTTCTTAAATTATATAAATGTCTAACTACATGCTATTTACAGGAAATTAATATAAAATAATATTGAATTTCAACTGTAATTGAAATTTTTTAAAATGGGCGAAGGTTGAAGGGGAATAAGAGGTTTAAATTTCCAGGTATAAAACAAGTCATGGGGTTGTAATGTACATACAGCACAGGAAATATAATTAATAATATTTTGATAGTGTGTTACAGTGTCAGATGGTTGCTGGACTTATCATGGTGATCTCTTCTTTAGGTATATAAATGTTGAGTAACTATGGTATATACCTAAAACTAATATAATATTGCATGTTGGCTATATTTTTAACAAAAATCCTTTAAAAAAAGGAAGGTCTCGTTTCATTTCTCTCTCTCCTTTGTGCTTCTCCAAGCCCTGATGCTTACATTTTGGCATATGGTGGCCCAATCTATGTAGCTCCTTAATATTAACTTAGGTCTCTTCCTTTCTCTGTGACCACTATATGCTCCTGAGGGCTACCTGTTTCGTATATCCAACTTCCAGGTGCATCCTCCTTATACCATTAGTCAGAATGAGAGCACTTCAAGTTCCAGAAATGTCTCCTTTCTGCCAACATCAACTCCCAATCCAGTTTTTATATCTGGTCCCTCCCAATCAATCCTGTGTATTGTCCCATGTCCATAAATCTGACCCAGGTTCCATGGGTCCAATGCTTAATCCCCCAATAAAGCTTTGGCTTATATTCCATCTCTCTGGAAGCACCTTTCTTCCACTTATCTATAAGTCCAAAACATATGCGAGGTTGGGCAATTAAGTTCGCCAACTTGTTGCAACGATGTTGCTAACCTTTTTTTTTATATATCAGAGAGAGTATTCAGTACAAATTTGTACCAACTGGACAAACAGTTAACCAAGTTTACTATTTGGAAGTGCTGAAAAGGCTGTGAGAAGAAAGTTAGACAACCTGAACTTTTTGCCAACAATTCATGGCTCTTGCATCACGACAATGCACCAGCTCACACTGCACTGTCAGTGAGGGAGTTTTTAGCCAGTAAACAAATAACTGTATTGGAACACCCTCCTTACTCACCTGATCTGACCCCCAATGACTTCTTTCTTTTACCTGAAGATAAAGGAAATATTGAAAGGATGACATTCAGGACATCAAGGGAAATATGATGACAGCTTTGATGGCCATTCCAGAAAAAGAGTTCCAAAATTGCTTTGGAGGGTGGACAGGGTGCTGGCATCAGTGCATAGCTTCCCAAGGGGAGTAGTTCGAAGGTGACCATAGTGATATTCAGCAATGAGGTGTGTAGCACTTTTTCTAGGATGAGTTCATGAACTTAATTGTCTCACCTTTTACATTCTTCAAGCACCAAATTCTCATGAACCTTTTCCAAGGTAACCATATCTCAGAATGATATTTCCTTTTCCCTGAATCCCTTGATGCTCACCAACTGTGTCACATATCACACTTGTTCCTATGTCAATTTAGTCCTAGTCTCAAATCTCAAGTTACTAAATATAAATATACACATATTACATATGTGTTCTAAACCCAATTCAGATGATTATTTCTATTCCCCATAGTACCTTGCACAAATGATACACATGATAGTCATTCAATAAACCCATGTTGAACCTTTGAATCCAGTGCCAGCTACTCCCTGGTCAAGATAATGGCTAAAAACAATGTTTCTCAGCGTGTGAGACTTATCCTATTGAAGGTGTGTGAGACAAAATAGTTCACAAACAGAGCGTTGAATAACACTAACTTGCATAGTGAAAAAGTTTCTCTACTTTCAATTCTCTCTCAGTCCTTCCAAATAAACTGGGGAAATTTTTAGTTTGACACCAGAATACCCTTCCCACCTCTCTAAAACTAACATCTTTTTGAGAAAAAGAGCTCTCAGATCCTTTTTAGCCTTGAGAATCGAAAACCTATGGTTTGTCTTTATAGTTTTTGCATGGAGTCTCCTATTTATGGCATGTGATATCCTGTTCCCTTGTCTATTTATTTAAACAAAAGAATGAATCGACTCTTTTTTTTTTCTTTTTTAAGATTTAGTAAATTTTGGGAAGGTGGGTCCACAGATAACTCAAATGTGGAAACACTGCTCTAAAAGATACTCTTGCTAAAATTCTTTATCTCTGAGACCTGATGATCACCTTTGGCCTAGAGCTTTGAACAGAATCAGTGGATCCAAATCTCCTCTCTCCCACCCCCAAACCTTCTTACTTTGCAGAGCCCCCTTTGCCTCAGGCCTCACAAGGTGAATTTCTATTTCAGTTCTTTAGTTCTGGAGAGGAAATGGGGAACAGGAAGGAGATGGTCTGGACAGTGAGCCTGAAAAAAAGGCCTGAGCTTTTAAACACACAAGTCTTCTCTAAACTACTTCCAATACCAAGGCAAGCCTCCCACACCTAGGCTCAGACTGCCCGTCTGCAGCTTGCCTCGGGTCCTTGCCCTGATTTCTCCTAAGGCACTCAGTAGTGGAAGGGGCGGGCCATATCCTCGTTCTAGGCCCAAGAGCATCCAAAGACCTGGACCTCACTTTTCCTAAACATGACTCAACAAATCTGAGCTCATGATTTCTATTTTAAGCTATGTATAAAGTAGAGGTGACAGGCATAATTTGGTGCCCTTAAAATTTTCACAGAACCTAATCTCAGTTCCTGATCTTAGGAATTCCTGAGGAAATCAGACCAGGGAAATCACATGACACATTCCCAGGAATGTACCTAAGACATAATTCTACTGAAATTCCTTTGTTATCTATTAATACCAATTGCCAGGCTCTCTATCAGGATGGGGATAAACAAGTGACCCTGATCTCTCAATTCTTACATTCTTGAAGAGATAAGATAAAAACAATAGATTCCTATTTATGGAGAAGCAGGCTGTTATTTTTGTGGTAAACAAAATAGTGCATTGGGTATAAACCCTGTTATTATTCAATAAGGATCCAGGAGAGATTGATGGTTGAGGTTAGAATTCCAAGAGATTTATTCTAAACAGAACCAGTAGGAGAAAAGAATAACAGATGTAGAGTGAAAGATTGTTCCAAATGTTAGGAATGAGATCCACAAGGGAGCAGAGTCAAGTCCAGAAGTAAATGAAGAGAATTATAGCAACAAGGCTAGGAATGAAACCGTCCAAACTGACTCTTCAGGTCAAGATTATAGGAGCTCAGACACAACATTATAAATCATTTAAACCACAACACAAGAAGCTGACTATTTAATTCATTTGTTTATCTAATTAATATGTACAGGTATATCAAAATTGGTACCGACTTAATTCTTCAAACCAACCTCTTAGACTTTGTATTAGTGGAAGAGTTTAGGTGGTCCCTAAGAATAATGCCAGCAGAATCTATGGTCATAATCCTGTCTGGTCTCCCAAAGACCTGGGTAACCCCCGACACTGACAAAACTGCCAGGGCTAAAGTGGACTGTCACCAGCTAGCTTGATATTTTGCATTTTGTATTTTCAATAAAAACTGTGCACTCATGACTTATGGAAAATATGCTCACATACCACATGTGACTATGTTAGGGATAAATCAAAGTCTTATTTAAAATAAGGTCATGGAAACCTTTCTTTGTCACCAATAAAGCTGCATTGCAATAAATTCTAAATTCAGATTGATTGCACTCAACTCTCACTCATATCATAAAGTACATATGAATAGTAATAAAGACAACAGACAGTTAAATTGGTGGTTGCTTATATGACATAAGTCCATTCCAATGTCCTAAGTTATACACTCACTATATTTTGAAGTTCCTCCTTAGAGAAATATCAAAAGACAGAGTTTCAAGCTCCCAAGATCTTATTTAGAAAAAAAAAATTAAATAAAACAAAAAAAAATTGCTCAAATGAGGCTATTCCATATTTTCATAATATTCATGAAAAAAGTTCACATTCATATTTTTGGCAAACTGTGCAACCAGGCAACAGACATAGACATCTAGGCAAACCCACAACTATTAGCAACCAAAGGTAAGTCTTTGTCTTTTTAAATGCATTCGTAGACATATTTAAAACAATGGTGATATGTTCCGATTTCACAATTGTTGATTTCACAGGTGGAGATTACCTTGAAAACCCAGTTGCCGAGACTCCCTACAGATCACCAGTCAGACTGGGTTCACACAGTCTAGCTAGTGTGCTCCAGACCAGCTAGCTCTATGATTTTTGCAAAGTTCTTCATATGTCTGAGCTTCCATAGGAAACAGCACAGCTAACTGTACCCACCTCGTAGGGCTCTTTTGAGGAGAAGCCACCTCACTGTTGTCAAGCCTGTAGCAGTGCCTGGGACAGGATGGGCTCAAAACACAAGAGCTGCTGTGATCAGTCTCATCAAAACAGCCGCATGGCCCTAGAAGAGTTAAATGGACCAAGCTCCACCAGCTAGTAAGTGGCAGAGGTAAGGCTCGAGTCAGGTTTCCTGAATTGTCACTCCGTGCTATTGCCACTTAACCACAGCTGCCCCTGATGTTTCATCCAGTTTTTCAGATCACATTTGTAAGAGATTGATTAATGTGGTAATCCCCACAGCTTCTGCCCAGCTTCATTTCAGCTTTGCAGTGAAGCCACAGGAACTGCGTGTGATGTGAGATGAAATCGCATTGGAACGGGGTCTTTAAGCCAGTTAGAGAAATTCCTCTTGTGTTCCATTAGTTTAATTATGACACAGGGAAACAGGCTCTGAGAAATTTCAAACCTGGGAACGTTTGCCCACAGAGACGCGCAGGCCCTGGCAGCCACCCTTAATCACATTCCTCAGTCAGGTGTCAAGCAGAGCTCAGGCACCAGCACACAAGCAAGTTTTGTTTAGAATACCTCAAAAAGCCAGCCAAGTGGCAAATGTGGACATCTGTGCTAGACTGTGGCTGTCCTGTTTTTTCAGTCTAATCTGTCAAGATAACCATTTCCCCATTCTCTTAAACAAACACAGACTTCCTTGTTTAAACACTATAACAGTTCTAACAGAACACACAGCTTTTAATCATTCTGTGTTAAGTACACTGGCAAGAGCCTGAGAAAAGAATCAAAACATCTTAAATGTAAACGGGCTGATTTTGCTGCTTTGCAAATCCCAGGAAACAGGAGAGAGAAACCTGAAATTGCAGATAAAAGGAACATAGCATTGTAGGAGGAAACTAGAGCGAGGTTTTAAATTATAAATGAATTAGAAATGCACTTGTGAATTCGGTTCAGCTTCTAAAGAAAAAAAAATCGGATCCGGTTTTTTTTTTTTTCCTTCCACAAAAAGCTTTAAGTTTAGCAAATTTAAGTTCATTGCTCCAATTGTTTTGTGTATATTTGTAAAGGCAACAGTAATGCTTGAGCAGCATGCTGTCCTCGGGAAAGCCATTTAAACAGCAGCAAGGCGGCTTCACCACGGAGCTAACTCCCTCTTGAAAGCCCGTTAGTATAAAGCCCCGTCACAGCACGGTGCACATTCTTTTTCCGTGATGAGGTGTTCTGGGTCATTTCCTAATATTTGAGAATAGAAATGTGAAGGGTGGGGGGAGCTGTTCACGGTGGACCGAGCAGGAATATTGACAAGGCTGACGTTGGGGGTGTGCTCCTTCAGCCTGGCTGGTCTTGCTTTCATTTGCAAAATATGCAAATGAACCCTGAAATGTGAAGGAGTTAAAACTTACATAAAAACCCTGATATGTTTCCTACTTAGAGTAAAATGGTGGCCAAATAATCCAGCCTCTACGTTGTCCATGCTAGAGTATGGCTTAAAGACAGGTTTTGACATCTGACCAACTTAGGTTTACATTATGGTTCAACAACTTAATCATGTGACTTTAGACAAGTTAATAAACTGCTCTGAGCCTTAGTTTCCTTTATCTATGAAATGGGGATAAAAATACCTGATAGAGTACTTATGAAGATTAAAGAGACATATTAGCAATGGTAAGTGCTTAATAAAGCTAGCAATTATTAAGTATCCACTAACACCTATCATAACTGGCTAATTTTCTGACTGCTATAAAATTCAAATTAATAGAGTTGACATAGAACATATATCAACTTTATAAAATTAGAAAATAATTTAACATTGAAATACAAAACCTGTTTAAAAAATATAATGCTCTGAGTGTCGATCACATGTATGACTCCTTATTAGAAAAAAAGAAAAAAAGTAAAAGTAGCCAGAATTTACACAGTTGTCACAATTATCCCAGCACAGCTGGCTGGGCCACATTCCCTGGACACAGGTGGGACCCTAGTCTGGAAGTTCTGGCGGGAGGCCGCCTTACAGACTGAGGTCCAACCTCCAGATGGCTAGAGGACACTCGTAAGTTGGGGCTGGCTGATCAGTCAAATCTGCCACTTGAATGACAAAGTCAGTCTTGAGGAGAGCAGTGGTAGCAAAGACCAACAGAAGCCGTCTAACTATTATTTGACCAGAATGGAAAAATTCTGGAGTTGGAAGCCACAAAGGCCTGTCCTGAGGAGACAGGAAACTGGGCCAACAGGGCTGAAAATTCTGGTTCTCCAGGAGCCCTGTCTGTGTGGTAAACAAGATTTTTTCTAAACATTCTTAATTTCCTTGTGAATCCTTACAATGCATACCCTACTTGAAGTAACTTGAATATATATTGGTTACTTTTCAACCTGAAAGAGCCTAAGAATGTTATTTTATCTTTGATGATTCTGGAGGCACGGATCTCAAATCACTCGAGGTTCAGAATTATTTATATCAGTTACCATATGAGCATAGGCGTATAGTGACTTTCTCTTGAGGTTTTACACCTGTATTCTGACAGCTGCTATTACGTGGTAGATGACACTAATTAGGATCTCTTAGGCCCTACTTATATACTTTAATTAAACAAATAGTTATTAATACTATAGTTAATACTATATGTCTACTGTGTGTAACACACATTGCCAAATATTGTGAACAAGTAGCAAATAAGTTTTCCTGTCCTCAAAAAGATTAAAACTTAATGGGATTTGACAAGTTTACAAGTACTAACTATGAGATGGAATATGATAAATGCTTTAAGAGAGAAGCAAAACTTTTACCATGGTCCAAGTAACTATGAGAGGTGGTGGATGTTAATTAACTTGAATGTGGTAAACATTTCATCTTGTATTTGAATATAAAATCATCACATTGTACACCTTATATGTATACAATTTTTGTTTGTCAATTACACCTCAATGAAGCTGGTAAAATGCAAAAAAAAAAAAGTAGCTAAATAGGTAAAGTAAATCATTGGCTGAAATAAATTTTTTCAAGCAACAACAATAACAAAAGTTTGAATATGGTCCAGATTGGAAGAAATTACAGGCACTTGGGAGGAGAAGCATGTCAGGAATCAGGGGAGCCTGGGGGAGGGCAGGACTCTAAACATCTTGCAATCTGAGTATCACTCCTATAGGAAGGTGAAGCCATGTGGGAGCAGGACAGAGCATGACCAAGGACAGGGACGACTATTTGGGGAACAGCAAGTATCACTGATTGACTAGTGTGTACAGAACTTGTAGTAAGAGATAAGGATGGAAGTTTGGGGCCAGGAAGTGAAGGCCTTGAAACGTCAGGATAAACAATTCAGAATGTATTTTGCAAGTAATGGCATCTAGAGAGGTTTTTGAGCAGGGAATGATATAATCGGCTGAGTCGGAGTCTGACACATGCTTCCACACTTGAATAACTTTCCTATAAAAATATGACTTTATCAAAATATCTTTATGAATAAAATAGCACATACCTATAAAACATGAATAAGCAATAGAAATACGATAAAGACTAAGAATTTAAACAGTATAACACCTAGGCATAATGTGGTCTCCAATTTACCTTATCAGAGAAAGATGTCAATTTTCTCTCCGAATAATCACTTGAAGCTGATTCCTGAAACCAATATTCTTTTCTTCACAAAGCATGGAACAGGCTGGTAATATTTGTCTGGTGCTTTCCTGAGGCTGCAGATAGAGCAGACATAAAGAGCGTGAACTAAATCACACTGAAACTCAAATTTTCATTCATAACTGCTTCAGTATAAATTGGCTCAGCCCTTTTGGAGAGTAATTTGGCATGTGTATTAAGAGCTCTGGAATGTTCATATCCATTGACCCAGTATACCCACTCCTGGGTCTCCAGTCTAAGGACATTTTTAAAAATAAAGAGCAAGTAGTGTGAATTAATATGATTATTAGTGTTATACTTGTGATAGAAAATAAATGGAAACAAATGTAAAAAAAACAGGTGGAATTCTTAAATAAAAGATGGACCATCTACTTCTTGTACTATTATATAGTTATTTTAAATCAAGATTATGAAGAATGCATAGAAACATGCAACAATGTTTCTGTTCATTGTAAAAAAAAAAGGACCCAAAACATACACTATGATTACAAACTATGTACAAAAATTTCATATGAAAGAGACTGGATGACAATAGACAAAAACCAATAACACCACTTGTGTTGGGATAATTTTATCAAAGGAGATGGGCTGTCTTCCAAAGTGCTCATATGTTGTTATAATTATTAAATAGTAAAGGAAAACAAGAATTAAGAAGAGATCTCTAAAAAGAAGCTAGCATTCCCTTTGAAGACAGCATGTGAAGGAAGAAGCAAGTTGCCCTGAGTGGTTTCCTTCCTGACAAATTCCATGGAGGTTCAGAGTACTATGAAAGTTCCCAGAAGACCTGAAGCTGCCCAAGTCACATAGCATAGAATGAAAAATTTGTTCCATGATGATTTTGTCCTCTTTGGTTCCTGTATGTGGTGCAATAAGAAGAGGATAGAGAAAAGGAAGAAGGACGTATGTATAACATTTCATTGGATTGTAGTTCTAATATACAGATCATCAAACAATACCCTCCATATTCTATTCTCAAATGCTTATATAAAGTATGGTTTCCTTCTTTCTTCTCCCTTGGGAAAGAGAAATAGAAGTTCAGTAATAGAATACTATGGATAAAATCACTGCTCACCCAGCTGATTTTAGCATCATACATTTAGAAACAGAGCTATTTCATTCTCTTTTTAAGTAAACAGTAAAAACATTTTCTGATCACAACTGAGACCTATTAAGACCTTAAATGTCTTGTGAAGTAGCATAATAGAATGTGTATTTAATTGTTGGTGACAAATAGTCTATGTACTAGCTCTACATTTCTCAGAATTATTTTATCTATAGAAGTCTTCATAATTCTACAATATGTACAGCAACTTAAAAATAGGAAAATAAAGCATCACCATATAAAATGCAGCCAATTAACTAATTACTTCACAAAGATTTAAATAATAATAATGTGCTGCTTGAATTAAAACAGTTTTAAAGAGAGGGACTGATTCAAAGGCAACTAGTACTATTAAATGAAAGTTTTACTTTGGGGACTATTATTATTTACAAGATATTTTTACCATTAATTTATTGGGTTGTCGGAAAAGTCATAACGCATGTTTGCAACAGATGGCACTAGTTCATTTTTGCAAGTATTAGAGTCATTCGCATCTATGTGACTGCCATGTCATTTGACAGCTGACAGATCTAGCTTCACTCTAAACAAAAATTGAGCGATTTGGTTGAGATTTGGAGATTTTACAAGTTGAAGATGGAAGACCAAAGTGTGCATTTTTGCCATATTTTACTGTTTTACTTCCATAAGGGAAAAATGTGCGACAAGCTTGTGAAAAGTTGCATAAAGTTTATGGGGACGATGCTCTACAAGAATGTCAGTGCCAACGATGGTTCACGAAATTCCATGCTGTTGATTTTTATCTCTATGATGCTCCTTGGTTAAGGAGGCCCAACGAGGTTGACGATGACAAAATAAAATTGATTGAGTCAAACCCATGTTACACAACACAAGAGATTGCAGAAACATTGAACATCCATCATTCAAGCATTCATGACCACCTGAAGAAGCTGAGATACATAAGCAAGCTCGATATTTGGGTTCCCGCATGAACTCAAAGAAGTTCATTTGACAGCATGTATAAACATCTGCGATATGCTCATTAAACATGAGGAAAATGATCCTTTTTTTAAGTGACTGATAACTGGTGATGAGAAGTGGATTGTTTACAACAACATGGTGTGCAAATGGTCTTGGTCCCAACATAATGATTCACCTCAAACGACATCAAAAGCAGACATTCATCAGAGGAAGGTTATGCTCTCAGTGTGGTGGGATTTTAAAGGTGTTGTGTTTTTCGAGCTCCTACCAAGGAACCAAACAATTGATTCGAATGTGTACTCTTGGCAATTGGACAGTTGGAATGAATCCATCATCCAGAAACATCCAGAGCTTGTTAATTGTAAAGGCATTGTGTTCCATTGCGACAATGCGAGACCACACGCACGTTTGATCACCTGTCAAACATTATTGGAGCTTGGATGGGATGTGTTGCCACACCCACCATACTCGCCTGACCTTGTGCCATCAGACTTCCACTTGTTTCGCTCTCTTCAAAACTCTGTGTGGTATAACATTCAATTCAGGTGAGGCTGTAAATCAGCACTTTGTTCCATTTTTCGCATGTAAAGACAGGTCCTTCTATGACGGGGAATTATGAAGCTCACTGAAAGATGGCAAAAGTTTATTGAACAAAACGGGCAATATATCATTGATTGATCTTTGTTCTTTATGTAAATAAATGACTTTTGAAAAACATAGACAAAATACTTCATATATTTTCTGACAACCCAATAAATTGGACAGCATTTAACTAGGTTGCTACCATATAGGTTATACAAGACAGAAACCAATGTTTTTCTCTGAACCCATTTTTATGTTTAACATTTTCCCATTGGAGGTGGCTGTTTAGACCTGGTCCTGTGTGCTGGAGTTATTTTCTGGGCGTATGAACATCTTTAACCCTGCTCTTCCTGACTATTGTGAGGAAGATATACAGAAAGAATGCAGACTCTTGGCAGTATTTCACACTTCATTCCAAGGCGGAGGCAAAGGTTAAGAATGAGGAAAATTAAGCAGACAACCATGTGTGGCCGAAAGAAAGACCTGCTGTTCTGCAGAGGCGGATTCCCCTGACACAAATAGAAAAAAGGCCCGTGAATGAGATCATGTCAACTTCCTCTGCTTACATAGTAATGCCGGCCTTCTTTCCTTTTGGAAAAATAAGTCACCCGTGCACCAGAGTTCAGGGCTGCATTGTAAAATGTTTCCGAAGTCTCAGTGACAGCGCACTGACACAGGTCCAAGGGACAGGCCCAAGCTGGCTTTTGCAGGCTTGGTCTAAGGGCCCTACAAGAATTCACAGAGTCTCCTTTCTGCATGTCAATGAAATCTGAACCTCTCATTATCCACTAGTCAATGAACCTCTAGAAACATATGTTAAATGAGTGGGCTTGATTTTGTAAGGAGAGAACTTTTTCAATAATCTAAGGATGGTGTTGGGCTGGCTTTGGGCTTAGTGATAAATGTGTAAATGTTGAAAGGAAGTGATTCTGGGTTTTGGCAGTGCCAGTACTCATAGAGGACGAGACTCCGTAAAATCATTTCACAGGTGAACTCTAAGTCAGAAAAAGTTTTCTAAATTATATTTTAATTCATAGATTAATACACTCAATTTCTTTTATGATTTTTTTTTCTCACTAAATTATTTTTGCTCTCCAGGAGTGATTCTAGTTAGGTAATATGACATCAATTCCCAGAGGAGGCATTAACTCATGGTAGATTGAAAGGCTCAAGATCATAATATTTTATATATGAACAAGGCTCCTAAAATCTAAATCTGAACATTACCCAATTGTTTTATGGGCAAATAGACCTCTAAGTTACTGAACATTAAACAATGAGCAATATGTTGCTATGGAAATTCTATATTAAAATCAGATGTGTATAGATGTCTACATTTTGATTTTTTTTTTGGTAGCTGTTGCAAATGTATTTTTCACAAGTTCTTATGAGTTTTTCCAGCCAAGACAGCACAGTAGGTAAACACTGTGCTTACCTCCTCTCATGACCACATCAAAATTATAGGTACAGAACAGCCATCATTGAGAATCTCCTGAAGCCTAAATGAACCAACGCCCTACAACTAAGGACATACAAAAGAAGCCACTTCGAGACTGGTAGGAAGAGCAGAGACTAGAATGGGTTGGTCTCACACCTGCATGTGACCATTAAAAATCAGGAAGACCATCCCGGCTGCAGAGGTCCCCCTACCTGGAGGAGCAAGGGGTCCCAGCCTCATACCAGGCTCCCCAGCCCAGGGTTCCAGTGTTCCAGTGCTGGGCAAAGAAATCCCCATAACTTCTTGCTGTAAAAACCAGTGGAGATTTTGGATGAGTGAAACAAGGGTCACTGCAGTCCCAGGCACTCCTCTTAGGCCTGTACATAGACTTCCTCACTGATGGACTTACTCACTCTGAGCTCCAGTGCTGGGGCAGCACCTTGAAAGGCACCAGGGACATACAGGGAGGAACTGTATTGTCTGGCTTCATAGTGAGGGCTGGAGGGGCAGTTTTCTCCCAAACAAAGGAGTGGCAGAAGTTATTGTTTCTTAGTTGAGCATTCCCCACTCGTGGCATGCAGACATAGGCAGTTGCCATCAACAGGCTAACACCATTAGTTTGTCCCACCCTAGTGAATCCCAGAGACTGTGCCCCACCCAACTTTCAGGCACACCCAAGTCGCTTCCAGTGGCTTTTCCATTCAAACAATCTGTCTTAGCTCAGGCTGCGGACTTTCATAAAATCTCTCAAAGGTTCACAAAACCCAAACAAGCAGCATCTGGCTTTGGTGTGTCCCATACCTCTGGTTAAGTAGCCCCAAGCCCAGCATTAGTGACAGCCAGTCTTGGTTTGTGGCTGGGCCCCTCGAGGCACCTCAAACCCAGCTCGGGTGGGTGGCTATGTGCAGATTGCTTTGTGGCTCATGCCAGGTGGCCCTAGGAAGAGCACAGGCTGCAGCTGAACTTGGCCTGCAGCGGGCGCACTCCCAGCCGCTTCCAAGGATGACACACCCAAAAGGCAGATTGGACAGGGACCAGAGCCCTGCTAAAATGAATCCTGCTCTGTAGCGTCAGCTCCAGCGCAACAGCTTCTCCACTGTAAGTCATGGCCAGTCCTCACACCCAATCATCCCAAGGATCATTCCCTCTCATTGACATGCAAACAGCAACCAAGACTGAACTACAACAGGAGGGCACACACAACCCACACAAAGGACACACCTGGAGCACCCAGCTCTGGTGACTAGGGAGACTGCACCCTGGGCCGCACATGTACTACATAAGGCCATGCTTCTAAGACCAGGAGGCATAGCAGCCCTACCTAATACATAGAAATACAGGAAGCAACCAAAATGGGAAGACCAAAAAAAAAAATGTCCCAAATAAAAGAACAAAGCAAAGCTCAAGAAAAGAACTAAACAAAATGGAGACAAGCAATCTACCAGACACAGAGTTCAAAACACCAATTATAAGGATGCTCAATGATCTCAGGGAGAACTTCAACAGAGAGACAAGAATCATAAAAATGAAGATAGAAAACATAAAAAGAAAAAGGGGAAGGGATTAAGAAATACAAATTGGTTGTTACAAAGTAGTCATGTGGATGTAGGGTATAGCATATGAAATAAAGTCAGTAATATTGTAATAACTATGTATGGTGTCAGATGGGTACTAGATTTGTCAGGGTGATAGAATGGGAGCGGAATTAGGAAGCAGAGTGAAAAGGTGAAGGGATTAAGAAGTACAAAGTGGTAGTTACAAAATAGTCATAGAGATGTAAAGTAAAGCATAGGGAATATAGTCAATGATATGGTAATAACTATGTATAATGCCACGTGGGTATTCGACTAGTTAGGGAGATCACTTCTTAAATTATATAAATGACTAACCACTACGCTGTACACCTGAAATTAATATAAAATAATATGGAATGTCAACTTTAATTGAAAAATTTTAAAAGGATGGAAAGGTGAAGGGAAATATAAGATTCAAATTTTCAGGTATAAAACAAATAAGTCATGGGGATATAATGTACAGCATAGAGATATAGTCAATAATACTGTGATAGCATAGTACAGTGTCAGATGGTTGCTGGACTTATCATGGTGATCATTTCTTTAGGTATATAAATGTTGAATAACTATTGTGTACACCTGAAACTAATATAATATTGTATGTTAGCTGTATTTTAATAAAAATCTTTAAAAAAATAAATCCCTGTAAAAGAAAATTTGAAAAGACCCTATAGCTAGATGTGAGACTAGTAGTCACCTCTGCCAAGGCAGAAGTTATTGGTGTGGTATGGCTCCAATGACATTCCCTCCACCTCAAAGTAAGGTTCCCATGAGGTCAGATATCTCTGCAGACCGTTAGTGGTATTCTTTAGAATTTCAGAAACAAAGCTATCTCGCTCCAGGTAATTTGATAATACAGTAGATGCTCTGTTAACTGACCCCCAAATAGTCAAATCCCAAGACTAGCTGATCTTTCCCAGCCCTGATTCTTGGCCACTGCACACAGATGGCTCATCTTGTTACTCTTGGCTTCCTCTCTAGACAGAATATCTGAACCTCTCTGCTTCCATCAGTTGTATTTTATACTTACCAAGAGTAAGTCGTGTTTGCTCCAAAACCTTTTTATATAAATTGTCTTTGTTATTATGATTATATGCTTTATTTATTATTTAAAATAAACTGGAAAGTGGCAGAAGAAAAAGTTTTGTACTTTTCCTGAGAGCTTTTTGCTTTTTAAATGTTATCAAATTAGGTATGGGTAAGAAAATTGTAAGTGATTGGTGGGAATAACAAAAATTTAGGATTTACTTCTTGGATTGCTTCCAAACCTTCTTTAATTCATTTTCCACTTTAAAAAAAGAAAGAAAGAAAGAAAGAAATCGTGCAGTTTAGATGTCATGCAAAAAAAAAGGTGATACAGAACATGAATCAATGGTCCAAAAGGTGTTAAGGTTAATGTATATTTACATGCTGCAAGTTAAAAGAAAATGTTTATGGTATGTGTCTATCATCACTCATGATTCCCTATTTTAATTGATATTCTTTTTATGAACCCACAAGCTACCAATCCCTGAAAATTTCTAACAGGATTTCTACTGAGTATATAGAGAAATATACTGTGGTATATATCTACTGTAGTATATAGATTTCTACTGTATTATGTAGAGTGCCCTGGAGCAAGAGAAGTAGGCAGCAGAGACATGAATCTGGGAGCTATTTTAATAAACACAAAAATAAATGAGAACCTGAACTATGCTGATGACACAAAAGTAACAGGTGTGTATGAGAGAAATTGCAGAGTAGAAGTAACAAATCCTGAATATTTAGGAGAAGGAATTAATTAACAAGATTCCTAGGTTTGAGTGTGGGCAGTAGGTAGTCCTTGGAAAGACACAGGGAATCCAGGGAAAGAAGCTGATTTAGTGGGACGAAAGGAGATTTGGGTTTCTGATTTATTAAGTTTAAGGCTGACAAAGACATACAGGTGAGATACCTGGATGTCATTAGGAGATAGTTACAAATATAAGAGAGGGATCATTCACAGAAATGGAAGAGTCATTAGCAGAAATACAATTGTAACATAGGCAATAGCAGTTGAAGTCCTAAGGATGGAAGAAACCTGAATGAAAGCCAAAAGAGAGAAGTGGCCTAAAGAAAAACCTGTATTTGGGGATAAAATGGGTGAGCAGCACCACAAAGGAGATAGAAGAGTTCAAAAAACAAAGATGACAATTACAATTGGACCAGGGGAAGCCAAGGGAGGAGAGAGTTGGAGATGTAGCAGATGGTCAGGGGCATATGCTTCAGGGAAGTGCCATTTAATTGGTCCACCACAAGGCTCCCATCAAGGACACACTCTCAGAAGAAGAGAGAATACAACAGATTTCAAAATGCTAAAAATGTTTCTGGTGAGGAAAAAGAGGCAAAGGCAACAGAAAACTCCAGAAGTTTGATGATGAAGAGAAGGGAGACAGCATTATGCCTTAGAGGGTAAAAATGATGGAGTGATTGAGATTTTTTTACGATAATGAAGTCTCTTTTTTTTCAATTACTGTTGACATTCAATAGTATATTGGTTTCAGGTAAGATAATAAGTCTTGAACTGACCATATTTATGTGAGAAGGTAAGGAAGCATTAAATAAGATAGAGTTGGCAATATAAATTAAAAGAGAGTAAGGGTCTTATGGAGGAAGGAGGTTGAGGAGCAAGAGAGCAAGAATGGGTAAACTTGGCAAAAAGGAAACGGGCCTTCTTTCTTAAAGAAAGTAGTGAAGAAAGAGAGAGGGTAAAGAGAGGAGGACAACTAAAAGTGTTCATCCCCACATCTAATCTGTTACTAAAGTCTTCATAGTGGCCAGATCAGTGGTTAGTGACTAAGAGTGTCTGAAGTTCTCTGGTAAGTGCAATCATGAAGGATAGAGTTAGGGATTGGAATTGACACATGGTATGTAAGAGGCATACTTACCAAATGATCCATAAGTACCTTCTGTAAAATAAGCACTTGATGCTGCATAAAGAAAATGCATGTAGCTTTATTTATGGCCAAGACATGGAAACAACCAAACTGTCCTTTAATAGATAACTGGATAAAGAAGATGTGGTATATATACACAATGGAATACTATTCTGCCACAAGAAAAGATGAAATAGTACCATTTGCAACAACTTGGATGGATCTTGAGATTATTATGCTAAGTGAAATAAGTTGGACAGAAAAAGTCAAGAACCATATGGTTTCACTGATATGTGGTTTATAAAACTGAAAACAACAAAAGAACAAGACAAACACATGAAGAAACAAAAACTCATAGACACAGGCTATGGTTACCAGGGGATGGGGGGGTGATAGGTGAAGGTAAAGGGGATCAAATACATGGTGATGGAAAGAGAACTGACTCTGGGTGGTGAACACACAATGTGATATGCAGATGATGTATAACAGAATTGTACACCTGAAATTTACGTAACTTTGCGAACAATTGTCACCCCAATAAACTTTAATTTAAAAAAAGAAAGAAAGAAAAAAGAAAATACAACAAAAATACTTTGTGTTGATTTTTTTCAACTTGGGTAAACATTACACAGACAATCATATCATCTGGTAAAACCAAGAAATGACTGAAATAAAATTTTCTAAATTTCCCTTCATGTCTCCAGTCATGGCTGGGTAGTGCAGCTACCTCAAGGCCTGTGATAGGGTATTGGCATACGTAATAGCTCAGTCTCTCTGGGAATCCACTTTTCTGAATCATTTGTCCTTCTCACAGCATCCACTTGAAATCTTCGGCACACAGATTTTCTATAGCTGTTGTTGGCATTTCTACATGAAGCCCCATGATGTTACTCGGGTATTTGCTTCACAAAAAACAAAGCCACGTGTTGATATGGGGGACAATCCCCAGCTCCCCCTGTCAAAGGTTCACCCAGCAGGCCTGTCCTACCTGTTCACAGCCGCTTTAAAAGATGCCAGATTTAAACATGAAGCAGTTGTACTGGCTTTCCCTTTTTAGAAACCTTGAACAGCTGAGGCATTGAGAAGCTCATTTGATAGCAATCACCTTAACTGGGTTATTTCAATCTTATGCTAAAGTGTTCCAATGGCATTGAGTAATCATGTAAGTTGAAGGAAACAGTCTCTGTTTCTGGTGTGCAAGAACACTTGTCCACACTAATCATACCAATGGGAAAAAGGTAAAGACATTGTATGATTCGAAATATTCACTGTCCAAATGATCTGTGCAATGAGGTTGCCTGAGTCCCAGATAGCCCTATGTCATTCCTGTCTATAAGGCCACTCTAGCTTTACAAGTCACCTTTAGGATGAAAGTAACCACAAGAGAGGAGATAACCATTAACATTTTATAAATTGGTATATCAACATTATCAGCTTGTCCAGAACAATGAATGGCAGAAAAGCAAGGCAGTAAATGGTCTAGATTCTCAATAGCCCAAGTTGAAGAGCAGGCCTGGGTAGGAGGCTACACTAGAGGACGAGCCTGAGCAGCCAGCCTGGTCCCCAGGAGCAGGCATAGAAATAATTACATAAGACAAGCAGGCAGTGCTTCCTTAACTTATCAAGAGATACCCCAAAGGCTTATAGATAAGGCCTATTCCAGAAGAAACATATTTAATAAGGTCACCTGGGCTGTAGTCCACCATTCCGCTCCACAGATGAAATTCCAGTCCAGTGACATCCCCACCCCCTCTCAAGCAGCCTTTTCTCTGCTTTTGTTCAGATAGGACCAAGTTGTAAGATAAAGGCAATCAGAACACTAAGGTGGACAATTACACCAGATGATACTTAAAATCTCTTTCTAACATTGAGATTCTGTGATTCTGTAAAACACAGCAGAAAGTGTATGGACCGAGGCTTAGGATTTCAAAGGTATTTGGTCAGATAAAGACTCTCTTGCAATAAAGATTTTGACTTTCTAAATAACGAAATTCTCTCAATTTTCTGTATATGTTTTGACTGATTTTGAGTACAGAGAAGTCGGAAGTTTGTAAACATATTTCATTTAGCAGTTGAGGAATCTATGCACTTCTTGATTGTTCTTTTGAGATAGGAAAGGACATGGAAAAGAGAGAATAATGTTCACTGAACAACTGTTATGCACTTTGCAACTTATTATCTTATTTAATTCTTCAATATCCAATTTGTTTTGTTATCCCCACCTTATAAATGAGAGACTTGATACCCACTCAGGTTAAGTAACTTGCCTAGAGACACCAAATCAAAGGGCATAGATTTAGGGTCTAGCCAGAGTGTTTCTGATACCAAATCTCATGCTGTTTCTACCATCCATTATGGCCTGTCTCATATTTTGAGTTATTATATAGACACCTTTTGTTGGATTCCCTCAAATCCCTCCACATTCAATGGTGAAAGTCATGAGTTTTAAATGTAGCGATAACCCAAAGACATTCCTAATCCAAGTACAGCTCTTGTTAATTAATCTTTTATCAAATAAGGAAATTTTTATGCCCATTCTATTTATAGAAGGAACTTCAATTGATTGAATGTGGTAAATCACTAAAGCATATTAAATACTAAATATTGAGATTCAGTACTGTGTGTTTTACAATGTAAGTTAAAGATTCAAAAGCAAAAATGCAATGGGCAATGGGGTCCTTTAGAAAAGAATCTGATACTCTAAAATATGCCCAATCGACCAAATAGGATATGCATAACTGACTGAATAGGATGTTTGAAAAGTAACAACTCTAGTATAGTTAAAATACCTGTTCATGTCACCATTGCACATCTTTTTTTGCTCTGGTGTTTAAATGTTTACTTGAGTAATATATAGATTCCCTTGAATATGGTGACATAATTGCTAGCAACTATATGATATTTTTTGAAATCATATTCTCTGATACAGAGAAAACTTAGCAGGCCATGCCTTTCCTTAAATTAGAGTGAGAGAAAAATAAAAGTAGATTGTATCTCCCCATAATTTGAAATTATTTCTAAGAAATCTATAGAAAAAAAAATCATCTTCATGAAGCTGTTTGACAATATTTTCCATGAGGCTTGAATCCTACAGGCATGCTTCTCCAAATGTATGATTCTTCCTGGGAGAAGAATCAAGCAGAGGTTGATTATGAGCTATTTGAAGTTTTCACTGCTCCTCTGTAGGAACTGCTAAGAATACAAGATTCTGACCTTGCTTTAGTTCTTGGATTACGTCCTGCCCTGGAACCTCACAGACGATCAGTTCCTTCCTTGGACTGTGGTTGTGGCATGCAGACTGGACTGCCTAATTGGCCACATGGAGGGGGGTGGAGGTGGGGGGAGGTGGTCCTGCTCTATCTAGCCTTATATTGATAAACTTGGTATGTTGGATTTTCAGATTAAGAAAGTGACAGAGCACAGAACTCATCACTTTCCATTATCTCCTCCAGAATTTAAGGAATTGTACTACTTTGCATGCTAGACTCCACCACCTATTACCAACACACATTATTATAACTCAGGTCCATGGACTTTGTAAACATCTAGACCAGAGAAGGAAGGGGGCTGAGCTCTACTAGCTGTTGATCCTTCTTAGTTATTAACCAACTTTTTCTGCGAAGATAGGTTCCAGATGAATCCCAGAGATGGAAAAATCACGCCAAATACTTCAAAATTCTAATGCACTTCAAAGTAATGGCTTCCGTCCTGTAACAATTTTTGACTTAGTATTTTGGAAAATTCTTTTCCATGGATATATATCTGATTTTATAAAAGACATCAATAGGGAAATGAGATTTGCTTTGCAGAAATTTACTTTATAGCCAAATTTGCTAGCATGCATCTATATCATAAACTGAGAGATGAATTTATTTATGTTCATATCTATCATCTCCATATCTGCCTACCTCTCTGGGGCTTGCTTCATGCAGAATCTGACAGGAGAAAATTGAGTCAGAGGAGAATGTGTTTAATTCAAAAAATATGTTAGAACTTGGGGAGAGCTCAACATTTATAACCATCTTGCAGAACACTTTCTAACATAGTGTAGCATTTAATTGCTGCCTCACTCCCAACCCTCTTCACCTAAAAAAATTTAACAACCTAATGAGGAAAAGTACTATTCTCACTATGTTATTTTTATCCATAATGTACAGATTAGGAATCAAAGGTTCAGTGATGTTATTTGATTTCCCTAAGATCACAAAGTTAATAAGTGTGACCATAATCTTAAAGCAAAGATTCTTTCTGCTTTTTAACTCCAAAGCCCATTATTATTTTTTTTTCACTAAACATACTGTCTTACTCGCTCAGTCTGACAATATGGTGACCATGTTTCTTTTCTTCTACTTCTATCTTCTGTTCTTCTTGTTGAATTTCTTTTCCCCTTTCTTTACCCAGCTGAACAAAATTAGTTCAATGAATTACAAATCTTCAAAATTAAGGTGCCTTTTCTTTAATTGTCTCTAAATTCTCTGGTTACAAATAAGATGCTGACCAAGCTTTACTTCGGGTCAGAGCAGTCTCTGAGTCAAGTTGCAAAGCTAAAACTGTGTGTGGTGGGGAGGGGAAGGAGGAGAAGGGAACTGTCCAAACATCCAGGTGGGATCTTTAAGTAGGACTCAGAGCAGCACCTCCTCTTGAGAGACAGCAAGGAGACCCAAAGGAGCAGAGTCATTTATTTGAGCTTCAGATTATTCACTTTCCTAACTAATCAATAATTGTTATAATTAAAATTGATAGCTGCAAATAACATGACAGAGGGCTGCTGCCAGAATACTGATTGTGTCTTTGGCTTGGAAAGATAGGCAGCAGCGTGGAACACTTATTTTCCAATTTGCTTTTAGCTGTGTGCAAATTGCTTTAGCTGTATCCAGCTGATTTAGACCTTGCCTGGAGGTGCACTAGATTAATTGGGAGCCACACACTCATTGCTTACAGAATGGACTCTGTAATTGGCGAAATTTGTTAGTGCCAGTTATAAAATAACTATATAGTTCTGCTTTTAGCTGTCCTTTCATTACTCTTTCTGTGAGAAGGGAGGGGAAACAATTAGAACCGATCTGATGATTAAGATGGGTGTTTTTACATAAGGACTGAAAGGAATGTATCTACAGTCAATATTTTATACAAGCAAACATTAGTGCGAATGAGGTATTGATTTTTTTCAAAAGCTGAAAAAGTACTTGAGCATACGTAAGAATTTTCCCCCCTTTGTTGTGACTGAACCTTAGATAAGAGAACCCACTTCGTTAGAACTAGGAACAGATTTTTCAAAATGAATCTTTGTTCTCCTAACTTCGCTGAGTTAAATAGAACAAACACTCTTTCTTGCTTATTGCCTAATGAAAGAAATAGAAAAATTCTGAGGATACAGTTGGGTGTCCTCCAGTTTGTCCTGTTTCCTCTCCTCTTCAGGTCCCAGGTTAAAATACAGACATCCACGCTGCCTAGTTAATATATTACATGAAACTCAATGGACATGAGAATCATTTTTGGCTAGAAGGCATTTTTTTTAGGAGCAAAGGAAGGTAGGCCAAGAATAAAATATAAACTATATTACTTGTTAGAATAACAAGGGGTTATTTGTCTTGAGCTTATTATGACTGATGATTACTAGAATTAGTGGGGTGATTACATTGTAAGGCATAAAAATGTTGAATCACTATATTGTACACCTGAAACTAATATAGCTAATAAAATATTACATACCAACTATAATATATTTAATTTTAAAAAGTATTTTATGTCAACAGACTTAAATATGCAAAATGATCAATTACATTCCTAAAACGACTCTTGGTCTATCGCTATGCACACCAAATTGTACAGAGGCTATTCCCACACATATTCAAAAATAATATGTATATATAGAGTAGAACTGTCAGTCAGCCAGGATTCTGTCACTCAAGCGAAAAAAAAAACCCAACTCAAACTCATTGAAGTAAACAAACAAGTGAAAGACTGGGCAGGGGGTGTTTATTGGTTCAGATAACTGAAAAGTACCGGAGACAGTTTCACTCACCACTGGTTTCAGGGCTCAAGAAGGTATCACAACTGTTTCCCTCCATCTCTTGGCTCAACTTTGTTTCCTGTTAGCTTCAGTTGCAGGAAAGCCCTCACCATGTGGAGGCCTCTGTCAGACCCAGATTTACATTCTAATTGTTCAGCAGCTCCATTGAAAAGAGGTGCTTCTTTCCTAGGCATTGCAGCAAATTCTCACACCTGTACTTCACAGGCCTGTAGTGAAAGCTACCTGCCCACTCCTGAAGCAATCACTGGGACCAGGAGGGCAGAGTATGCAGATTCACCACCTCTGAGCCAGTGCTCCACCTGCACTGAGAGTAAGGAGAGAGAGTCCCTCAAAGGAACACTGAGGCCCAGTCCCCAAAGAAGGGGTAAAGGATGCCAAGGTGGAACAACAAATGACCATGACACTAAGAAACAAAGCTGTAGTAAACTACTAGTATTCTTAATAACACTGCTCAAACTTCATTCATTGATATCTTTGGGATCTAATTAAAGTTAAAAATCTTTTTCTCCAGAAAAATGAATATGTGGTCATGTCATACAAAATGTGGCCTGCTGTTTCAGGAGGGTTTGTGCATGTCCAGAGCCTAGCTGATAACGTGGAAACTAAGAAATCATTCTGAAATGTAAGATAATTTTAGAAGAATCTGCATTGCACATCTAAGAGCAACAATTTTAGGCTTTCTCTTCCTTTCTTTTTTCTTTCCCCCCCAAGCATTTTCGCTTGTGAAGAATTCCCCTTACGCAGCTATTTGTTATCCTTGTTGTGGATGAATGAACTCTGAAAATCCAAACTGTGCCAAATGACTATTTTGTCCAAATGATAGATTGTCAAGGACCAACCTTTCAATTGGATGACTAACAGACTGGCCACAAGAGTGATGTCTGTCCTTCTTTCTTTGGCACAAGAAAATGAGTGTTCTGGGGTAAGGCTGTGGAGTGCATCTAATTTAGGGACTCGGCTTAAAGATACAGGCTTCCAAAAATAAAAACTTTCTTTGATATTCTTATTTCATGTAGGACTCTATGTGACTACTACGGAGGAAAAATTATACATAAGAAGACAAACTTTTCATGGTTATGATCAGAAAGATAAGTTGTTTAAACATTAAAGTGACTACCCAAAACAAAATATTTCATAAAATTTATCTCAGAAATGTGAGTGTGAATATTTAAATTAAAATCGTTCTCACTATTTAAAAAAAGTGACCTGAACCTCAGGGAAAAAAAGATGCTCTTAGCTAAAAAAAAAAAAAAAAAAAAATTTTTTTTTTTTTCTCCAGAATAATTTTCCCAGAAAGAGGTCTTGTCTTGTGTTTGCAAGACAGGATCTTACAATCTGTTAGGAATAAAAAAAACAGAGAGACAGAAAAAAAGGGATGGGGAGGCATCATAACTTCAGTTCTTTCTTTTAGACTTTGGAAAAGGTAACAGTTTAAATAAAAACTCAGATAAAAGAAATGAAAAAATCACTACTATCATAATGTTCAACTTTTGTTAGATATTTTGTCCTTGAAGATAGAATGAATTGATGTATTACAAGACAAATAATGTTTATAACAATTTATCAACAAGTCCCACAGCTATAGAATAAAAATAAAGTTAATGGTAGGATGGGATAAGGAAACTGAAAGCAGAAAAAAAAACACCTGAGTATTAACAAAGAACAAGATTAAAGGTATAAATTTGAAAACATATAATATTAATTTCATATACATACATAAAGAAATATCTAGAAGGATATTTCTAGAAGAATACTAACCAATGAAAAATGGTCATTTTTTTTTAAGAGTTGGGAAGGGGAATAAGAGAACTTTTATTTCCTTTATTCTTCTGTTTTTGTTTAAAACAATTTTTTAAATAATCATTTAGTTATATATGATTTGTGCAATGAAAAAGTATATACTAGAAATAAAAAATGTTTAAAATATGAGAATAAGAATTTCTGGTATAAACAAAGTGGCAATTTCATTCCAAATTTCTCTTCTTTTCCTAGAAATTGTACTGAGCAACTAGGACAATGAAGACACAATTTTTGTGTGTGAAACTTGAATACCAAGAATACTACAAACACTATCATTATTAATTCTTCCTCAAACAGCTGAGATCAAGCAAAACACCCAAAAGAAGCTGTCTCAGAAACAGCAGAAAGCAGCCAAGGAAGGGCTGAAGAAACGCAAGCTGGCAGCTGATTTCAATAAGCATAAGTCCAATTAGGCCTAGAATGAAAGGGATCCACTAAGAAGTGAAAGACTAAAGAAGGTGATATTCTGAGTTAGTCTAGCTTTGATAGAGCTAAGATCATGCTACTTGGTTCAGAGAGGAAAAGGAAGCATGACGGCACAACACTGAGATACCTGAAGCAAAATGTCTGTAAGGCAGCAAAGAGAACCTTGAGTTACACAGCCTAGAATTTCATCTTGCCCTACTTCCCCTAACGAAATAAACTATAAATAGGTGGTCCAGGAAAATCTAATCCAATTAATCCTGCAAAACATCATTAGCATAAAGTTGTAAAACAAAATTAGAGCATCGAAGTTTAGCAACAGATATTTTTAAAAACTTAGAAAAATAAAGTACATGAAATTTGTTATTACAAATATCTGGCTGTGAAAAACAGTGGGGATTCTGACTGTTTGGGTGGGCTGGAAGGCCGTGGGAAACCCAAACATCCTCTTAAAATGGCCCATGCAGACTCACTCACTCAAAGACACTCACCTTGGGCTCCAATGGAGGAACGGCGAATCAGGGGGCCTTGGAGACATACAGGGGCCATACAGGTGTGTGGCTTTGGGGGAGGGTTGAAGGATAGTCAGAATTTTCCCAGAGAGGGGTCCAGCTTCATGCAGCCGGCAGGAGGGTGCCATCTTTCCTATGTTGAGCCTGCCCTCTCTGGCCAAATCTGAATCTGATTGGCCTGTTGAACTCCACTGGTCAGCCCCGCTGACTCCCTTGGAACCCACCCCACCCAACTCACGCACAGCTGGAGGCATTTTTCTCCTTGAGCAGCCTGCCCCGCCCACTTTGCACTCTTTCTTGGAAAACTATCCAAGGGTCTGGCAGGCCCCAGGTGGGCAGTCACTAGCCTCCGTGTGCTCTAAGATTTTTGCTGAGTCACTCCAGGTTCAGCACTAGCACCAAACCAGAATTTACATTAACCAGGTAACCACAACTCTTCCCACTCTAGTGACTCCCTGAACCCTGCCTCACCCAATTTGCATGCCACACGAGGCGCTATCAGTGGCTGAACCTTAAGGGGGCCAGCAGGTGGCAGCAGGCCTTGGGTGTCCTGGCTTTTTGTGGAGCTACCCCAGACCTGGTACTGGTGGCAGACATCCTCAGTTCACAGCATGGCCTCTCCCACATGCCACCAGGTTCAGCACAGGCAGCGAACAACTCCAGATTGCTTTGTAGCTCCTACCAGGTAGCCCCTGGCTGGTCACAGGCAGTGGGTGACCTGGGCCTGCACTGGAGCCCCTCCCAAGAGGCCCCAGAACCAACATAGTTGGAGGTTGGCTTCAGACCACAGCAGAGCACTGCCCCTTTAGCTCCACAAATGGCACACACAAGGGTGGTCTCAACAGGCATCAGATTCCACTGGGGTGAATCCAATCAGTGGGGTAAGGCTCCCTCAGAACAGCCTATAAGCTGTGGACACGGCCAGACCCTACAGCCAGTCACCCTAACAGTCAATCCCACCCACTGGCATACCAAGAGCAATCAAGGCTCAACTATAACAGGAAGGATGGCACACGCAACCCACACAAGGGACACTCCTGAAGCACCTGGCTCAGGTGGCCAGGGAGACTGTGCCAGGGCCCCACAGGGCACCTACTACATAAGGCCACCCGGCCAAGACTGGAAGACATTGCAGATCTACCTAATACATAGAAACAAACACAGAGAGGCAGCCAAAATGAGGAATCAAAAAAATATGTTCCAAATGAAAGAAAAAGAGAAAAAGAATTAAATGAAATGGAGGCAAGCAACCTACCAGAGACAGAGTTTAAAACAATGGTTATAAGGATGCTCATGGAACTTAGTGAGAACTTCAACAAAGAAATAAAAGCATTAAAAAGGACACAGAAATAATAAAAAAGAACCAGTCAAAAGTGAAGAATACAATAACTGAGGTGAATAATGCACTAGGAGGAATCACCAGCAAACTAGATGAAACAGAGGATCAGATCAGTGATTTGGAAGACAAGGTAGCAGAAAACACCCAACTGGAACAGGAAAAAAAAAATCCAAAAAGAATGAGGATAATTGCAGGGGCCTCTGGGACAACATTTCAAGTGTAACAACATTTCCATCATAGGGGTACCAGAAGGAGAAGAGAGAAAGCAAGAGACTGAGAACGTATTTGAAGAAATAATTGAAAAAACTTTCCTAACCTGGTGAAGGAAATAGACATACAAGTCCAGGAAGTGCAGAGTCCCAAATAGGATGAACCCAAACAGGCCCACACCAAGAGACATTGTAATTAAAATGTCAAACAAAGAGATAATCCTAAAAGCAGCAAGAGAATGGCAAATAGGAACATATAAGGGAGCCCCCACAAGACTGTCAGCTGATTTCTCAACAGAAACTTTGTAGGCCTGAAGGGACTGGCACCAAATAGCCAATGTGATAAAAAGCAAGGACCTACAACCAAGGCTACTCTACTTAGCAAGGCTATTATTTAAAATCAAAGGACAGATAAAGAGCTACCCAGACCAAAAAAAAAAAAAAAAAAAAGTAAAGGAGTTCATTGCCACCCAAACCAGTATTAAAAGGAATGTTAGAGGGACTTCTTTAATATGGAAAAAAAAAGATCAAAATTATGGATAATAAAATGGCAATAGCTACAAATCTATAATTACGTCAAATGTAAATGGATTAAATGCTCCAATCAAAAGATATAGGAGTGAATAGATAAGAAAACAAAACCAAACCCTTACATATGCTGCCTACAAGAGACTCACTTCAGATTGAAAGACACACACAGACAGGGATAGAAAAAGATATTTCATGAAAATGGGAATGAAAAAAAAAAAAAAGCTGGGGTAGCAATATTGATAGCAGAGAAAATAAACTTTAAAACAAAGGCTATAAGAAGAGACAATGAAGAACCCAATAATCCCACTTCTGGGTATTTATCCAGGACCCAATAATCCCACTTCAGGGCATTTATCCAAAGAAACCCAAAATGTTACTTCAAGATGCGTGCATCTATATGTTCATTGCAGTATTGTTTACAATGGCCAATATGTGGAGGCAGTCTGGGTGTCTGTTGATGGAGGAATAGATAATGAGGAGGTGGTACATATATACATATATACAATGAAATATTGCTCGGCCATGGAAGGGAATGGGTTCTTGCCATCTGCGGCAGCATGGATGGACCTGGAGGGTGTTGCACTGAGAGGAGTGTGAGACAGAAAGACAGATGCAATGTGATTTTGCTTATATGTGGAATCTAAGAACAAAATTAACAAACAAAACAGAAACAAACCATAAATATAGAGAACATTTTGATGGTTGCCAGATGGGAGGGGGGTTCGGGATATGGGTGAAAAACAGGTAAGGGATTAAGAAGTACAAATTGGTTATTACAAAATAATTATGGGGATGTAGGGTATAGCATAGGAATACAGTCAACAATACTGTAATAACTATGTATGATGTCAGATGGGTACTAGATTTGTTGGGGTGATACATGGGTGGGGGTTGGGGACAGGGTGAAAAAGATGAAGGGATTAAGAAGTACAAATTGATAGTTACAAAATAGTCATGGAGATGTAAAGTAAAGCATAGGGAATATAGTCAATGATATGGTAATAACTATGTATAGTGCCAGGTGGGTACTAGACCAGTCAGGAGGGGTCACTTCTTTTTTTTTTTTTTTAAGATTTTCTTTATTGGGGAATTGGGGGATGTGAACAGTGCTGGGGAATTGGGGGAAGGGGAACAGACAAGTTGCTGTCATTTTGTTCTTCAGTCTAGTTGTGGAGGACATTGCTTCA
>NW_017731371.1:2639546-2667217 GCF_001890085.2 Hipposideros armiger
GTAGAGGGCAGTGTCACTGGCCCTCATATGTGGGATCCGAACCGGGGCCCTCTGGCGTCCCAAGCCAGCTCTTAACCAACGCGCCACTTGGCCAGCCCGGGGGATCACTTCTTAAATTATATAAATGTCTAACCACTATGCTGTACACCTGAAATTAATATAAAATAATATTGAATGTCAACCATAATTGATAAATTTAAAAAGGGGTGGGGGGAAGGGGAATAAGAGGTCCAAATTTCCAGGTGTAAAACAAGTAAGTCATGGAGACATGAGGGTGTAATGTGCAGCATGGGGACTACAGTCAATAATATTTTGATAGCAGTGCGGTGTCAGATGGTTGCTGGACTTGTCATAGTGATCATTTCTTTAGGTATATAAATGTTGAATAACTATGGAGTATATGTGAAACTAATATAATATTGTATGTTAGCTATATTTTTAATAATCTTTTTTAAAAAGCAAAAAGAAATGGTAACAAAATAATATGACTGAACAGAAACAAATATACCTTTCATAGCCATAAATAAAAATAAGCTAAACTTAACTATTAAAATAAGAGATTTTCAGATTGGATTTCATAGAGAAACTAATCTCTATTCTGTATAAAAGAGACACATTTAAAACAAATAACTCAGAAAGCTTAAACTGAAAGGATGGGAAAAGACATAGGTGAATGCAAAATTTTAAAAATGTAGGCTTGCCTGTATTGACAAAAATAATTTATATGAGTATATGAGATGAAAATACAATATGATTGTTTTATTTTATGAGCTATCATAAGCATGTTTATAATTCTTGGTCCCATTAGTTACTACCTGTCCCTAGATACAAAGCAAGGAATTTTTTTTTTTAAGATTTTATTGGGGAATTGGGGGACAGGAACAGCACTGGGGAATCGTGGAAGGGGAACAGACAAGTTCCTGTCCTTTTGTTCTTCAGTCTAGCTGTGGAGGACGTCGCTTCACTCTCCTATGTTGGTATTATCATTGCACTCTTTCTGGGTGAGGCAGTCGCTCACCAGCCACTGGATGGCCACTCACGGCAGCGCACGAAAGCTCACGCCAGCTGCTGGCAGCCCTACTGCAGCCTACGATGTTGCCGGTGACTCACGGCAGCCCAGCTCCAGGTCGAGCTGTTGTTCACCATATTAGCTGCAGAGAGTGCAGCGTCACTGGCCCTCATGTGGGATCCGAACCGGGGCCCTGCTGCTCAGAGCTGGCATCCCAAGCCAACTCTTAACCAATGCACCACTCAGCCGGCCCCTAAGAAAGGCATTTTTTTTAAAGGAAGTCTTTTTGTTACTCTGGCATTAATTAACTAACCTTAACTTGGCCTCACTAAATTCATTTCTTGCCAAATGTCTAAGCCACCATATATGCTGTGACTCCAAGGATTCTATACTACCTTTTTCAAAATGGCAGCTGTAATGCAGATGAGTTCACGCCTTCTCTTAACTACCCATCACAACTGGGTTTCTTCAAATGATGAAACTACTATTTCAAAATGAGATAAAACCTCCATTAAAAGAACTTTGTATAGACTTCTTCAAAATTGTATAGACTTCTTTAAAATGTTCTACTTTTAACTTGGAGATAGTAAGTACAGTAAGAGGGTACTTAACCTATTATTAACAAAGACATTTATTTGTTTGCTATTTCATTTGAGTACTTTCCTCATTAAGCTTGCATGGAGTGTGCACATGATGTTATGGTAAAATATAATACTATCCACCAATAGCCAAGGACAAATTTTGTATAATAAATTTCAAAGCAGTTAACATCACTGTGAAAGGTTCTATAACTAGCTAATAAAGATTCTTTCTTTTTTTTTTTTTTTNTTTTTTTTAAGCTGCGCCGTCCTGCTACCTGTTGGCTGCTCAGCTCAGGCTAGACTCCAACTGCTGTTGCTCAGAGCTCAAACTCTTGAGCGAGCTCTTAACCAACTGAGCCACTCGGCCAGCCCCATGAACATTCTTTCTTAATCTAACATATATATGTTAAATTAATTAAATAGAGATAAATTAAGTAGAGATAGTGAAGAGATAGCAAGAAATATAGAGATAAGGTAGAGACAAAGACAGGTATCCTGCCACATATTTTTGGTGAGAGAAATGACAGTTTATTTTTAAAAAATAAAAAATCAAACAGTTCACAATTATATTAATTAAAAATGAAAGCTCTTCCTCCTTAGGCCTCTTCTGCCCACTTCTCATTCATCACAGGTAACCACTGTTAACAATTTGAGAGGCTTACTTTCCAGGTTTTCTATCCAAATACAAACATACTGCACAAACACACACTCATAAACTCACACAAACATACAACAGATATACACATTTGCATATAAATACGTACTCATTTATTTACAGATACAAGACCATGCTCCTCTGCACTATACATAATTTCCAGCAAATTCACTTGTTAACAATATGTTGTGGCCCCCATAGTATGTGAATACATAAAGACTAATTTTATCATTTTCAAGGCAGCTTATTGTGGCTTTGCCATTACTAGGCCACATTGATGGGCGTTTTAGTAGTTTTCAGTTGTTTAAAATGATTCAGTGAATATTTTTGTACAGTGTCTTTGTACAACTGAGTGAGAATGGCTGTAGGCTAAATTCCTAAAAAGGAAATTACTTTGTGCATTTATATTTTTGGCAAACGGTGCTAAATTTGCCTCTAACAGATTTCTCACTGACTGTAGGAACTTTGACCCACACCCTCGCCAACATTTAACCTCTGTCATACTAATAGGCGAAAATTAATCCATTGTCCTTTTAATTCACTGTGTGACAATCTTTTCATATTTCTATCAGTCATTGTGTTCCTTTTCTGTTAACTAGTTGTTTATATTCCTTGTCCATCTTTTCTATGAGGCTGCTAGCTCAATGCTTTTTAAAAATAATTTGGGTATAAAAATTGGCCCTTTGCCCAAGGTATATTTTTCAAATACTCACGTTTCCCCCAGTTTCTTATTATTTGACTTTGTTTTTGATGTTACTCCCCAAATGCAACTTTACATTTTTTTAATGTAATCAAATTTCCCTTTATGGCTTCTGAATTTGATGTCATTGCAAGAATATAAATAATCAAAGTTTTCTTCTAGAACTATGATAGTTTCACTAAATGTTTGATTCATCTGGAAATTAGCTTACTTTTAGGATTTATGTTGGATTCCAGGTTAGTTATATATTTTTCCATATGGCTAACCAGTGTGTTAAAGTATATTTAAGGCAATAAAATATGACGTTTGCTGGTCAAGCAATGTTTCATTGCAAATAAAGATGAAATTACTCATGTTTTCATGTATTAATTTTACTTTTCAGAAATATTAATAGTAAACTATAGCAATTTCATAAGTTTTATAACATATATATATTTCTTAGAAATTTTATTGGGGAACAATGTGTTTTTCCAGGACCCATCAGCTCCAAGTCAAGTAGTTGTTTCAATCTAGTTGTGGAGGGCACAGTTCCTTGACCCATGTGGGGATCGATCCAGCAACCTTGGTGTTATGAGCCTGCGCTCTAACTACCTGAGCTAGCCAGCAGCCCCATAACGTATATATTTTTAAGAAACATATTCTGCAAATTAAAAATAAACAAAAAGCAGTTGTGAGTTCTGTGTTACAGGAACATGAGAAAGGAATATCCTTCCAACTTCCTTTTAACAAGAGAGACTCCTCAAAAAGTGAAAACTATTATATTTAAACATATTTAGATGATTTCTGCAGTTAGGCTTAAATTAACATTTTAGGGTTATATAGCAATAGAAATTGCTATACCCTTTTGCTTTATGAACAAACACTGCAACACTTTTATCAAAGTAGCAAGTATGTTAGTATCCTGTTCCAGCTAACCCAAATCACAGAAATGGGGTAAAGTATATACCGTATTTCCCCATGTATAAGACGCACCCTTTCCTGAAAAATTTGGGTTCTAAAAATTGGATGCATCTTATACAGTGGTTGTAGATTTTTTACTTGCATTTCCTGCTTTTTTCACGCTTGTTTTTGCGCTCATTGTTGTAGATTTTTTTACTTGCATTTCCCGTTTTTTCGCGCTTGTTCTCTTTGCGCTCATTGTTTCGCACTTGTTACCGGTATATTACGGTAGGTTACGTTTTGCCACATTCTGCCCAGAAATAGCTCAGAAAAGATTTTCATACAGTGCTGAATTCAAATTAAAAGTGATCCAGTTTGCAAAAGTGAATGGAAATTGTGCTGCTGAACATAAGTTTGGTCCTCCTCCAATTGAGAAAACAATCCAAGACTGGCTACGGGATGAAGAAACCCCACTGAAAACGCCACCGCAGAAGGCCATGAGGCAATATCTGAAGACAGTGATTCGTCATCAGACACAGATGAGGACAAGCTAATGGTTAGGAATTTTGACAGTGATGAGGAGTTGTATGAATTTTATAATGAATAAAAGTTGAGTTCAATAACTTTATGTAATACATTTTTTTTTCAAATTTCGGGCCCCAAAATTAAGGTGCGTCTCATACATGGGGAAATACGGTAATAGTGTATCATTCAAAATCCACTCAAATGAACAAAAGGATATACATAAGGAATGACTGGAATAGGATATTTTAGGGAAGCAAATCAAGCTTATCACAAAGACTGAAGATGAGTTAAAAGCAGCCATGCTTCTCAACCTTGAAGATACTACTTTAGCTTCTCCTACCTTGTAAACTTCTCCCACTTTGTAAACTTCTTCCATTAAACTTCCTTCCAGAGCTGCTGTATCTGTTCTCTAGGCTGACTCCTGTGCCCACCCTCTCTTCACATCCTAGGGCGGCTGCCTCATCCTACACATTCTTGTCCCCTTGCCACCATGACAAGATTGAAATAGCTGGTAGGCAAATAAGTGAAATTAATATCTATTAATATTATTCTCACCCCTGCTCCCCCAGTAACTCACATTCTCAGCACCTTTTAAACTATATCTCTCTCAAAGAATCTACCGGCACCTGTGATGAAGTTTTAGGCTCATCTAAACAGACAGCTTTTTTATCCCCTTCAGAGTAAAAATAAAACCCTAACAGCAGCTTACAAGACCCTAATAATATGCCACCTCTCTACCCAAAACCACACATCCATCTCTTGGACCTCATGCAATGTGCATTTGCCACATTGAGAATATTCAATTCTACTATAGAAGACAAGATAACAAATAAGATTGATGCAAATCATTCAATGTGTTAAGCACAGATAACTAAATTATTTACCTGGGAGATATGGTAGACAAATAATGCAAGTGGAGCATATACGAGTGAACCTAGATAGAAAGGAATGGAA
This sequence comes from Hipposideros armiger, assembly GCF_001890085.2. NCBI lineage: Eukaryota > Metazoa > Chordata > Mammalia > Chiroptera > Hipposideridae > Hipposideros > Hipposideros armiger. The sequence goes on from NW_017731371.1 coordinate 2,644,850, forward strand.
GAACCAAGTAAACACTAAATATTCATGATCACTAAATATACATGAGACTCATGAAGCACTGAATATTCATTCTATACTAAATATACATTAGGACATTAAGCACTCAATATCCATGAGGTCTTATTTCAGCCACTTGCTAGTGACACTCATACAAAGCCTCAACTCTCATCTATCCTAGACATGCAAATAAAGCCCATAGCTGCTCATCAGGCTAACACTACAGCTCTTGCCCAAACTCTCCAATAGGGTAAGCATGAGCTGATACCAGGCATCTTATCCTCATCCCTGGCCCTCATAACCACACCATCAGTGGGGAAGGTTGATGCAACACAGAGAGAAACACGACAAAGGAACGTGAATTCAAGGGGTGTGGCCCCTCCATTTGCTTGTACCCCAGCCTAAGTATGTTAATCCACTCCATTTCTTTCCACTGGCTTCTAACTCTATGCTTTAAATCACTTCAAAAACTATGTGACTTGTGCATCATAAATCTGAGCTTTCTATGGGATAGTGTGCCTGGCTTGGAGGCTACCATTGCCAGGCATCATCCATACACACCTTAGCTACCATTCCACTGCTCACATGTGCTCTGGCCACACTGCTCCCTTTGCTCTCACTTAAATACTCCACACACATTCATACCTCAGGACCTTTGCACTTGCTCTTCCCTTGGCCTGAAACGTGATTCCTCCGGATATCTACATGACTTGCTCCTTCATTCGTTTGGGTGTCTCTTCCCTGAACCTCCTATATAAAACTACGTAATTTTCCAACAACAATTCTCCAGTTCTCTGACACCCACTGGGTGTCCTACAATTCAATTCAATTCTGACACTACCAGGAGTTAGTGCAGACCCCACAGGTTCAGTCCCACACAACTGGTGCCAATTCAGATGCCAGCCACATATGGGATCCTCAGGCTATCTGCACTCCTTCCAGCCAACTACAAATCTGGGATTCCTACAATCCCCCTCAGGTTTGATAATTTGCTAGAATGACTCATAAAACTTAGGAAAGCATTATACTTATGATTCTATTTTTATCTTGAGAATACAATTCAGGAACACCAAATGGAAGAGATGCATAGGACATGGTATAGAGGTGGGGGTGACCCAGAGAATCCATGCTGTCTCCAGTCATGCCACCCTCCCAGGACATCGATGTGTTCACCAACCCAGAAGCTATTGCAAACCTTGCTGTTGAAGAGTCTTTATGAAAATTTCATTCCATAGTCATGATTTGGGAAATCATTGGCCACTGGTGATTGAACTCAATCTCCAGTCCTTCTCCCCTCTAAAATGCTCCAACCCTTTAATCATGTGGCTGTTTCCTCTGGTGACCAGCCCTCATCCTGAAGCTATCTAGGTGTCTTACAAGAGTCACTTCAATAGCATAAATTCATGTTTGGTCAAAAGGGGCTTGTTATGAATAACAGAAGACATTCCTATCACTTAAGCAAGTACAGGGGTTTTAGCGACTCTGTAACAGGAACCTGGACAAAGACCAAATATATGTTTATTTATGTATTTTACCACAAAAAGAAATTTCCCCTTCTCCCTAGGTATTCTCTATCCTCTTTACTATACTCTATATTGTTTGCCATCACTTGATATGTTATATATTTGTTTCTGTATTTGTTTATGGTCATCTCCTCCCAGTAGAATGTAAACTCCATGAGGGTAGGGTTTGATCTCTTTTCTTTACTGTTCTATCTCCAGCATCCAGAACAGCTTTTAGCCTGAAACAGGCATTCAGTACATATCTGTCAAATCACTGAGTGAATGTGTCATGTCAGGATACAACAAAGGCGCCATTGACTCACCTCCTTTCTTTAAGAACCTGTTTAACCCACACCTCTAGGAGGGACAGCCCTGGATTCTATCTGTCTGATTCTGCCCTGCCTATCCCAAGTCTGGTCAGTAACATTTGGTAACCACAGAAACAGAAACCCAGTGCCCATGGAATAGGACTTTGGAGTGGGAACTGAAAGGCTGAATCAGGTAAACGATGGCGAAAAATGGGCCAGAGTGTTATCCACAGCAATCAGAAGCCACATTCAATAATAAGAGCTGGGAAGCCATAAAGATATAGAAACAGTCAATCTGTCTACAGAAGCAGGAGAATGGGACAGCTGTGCCAAAAGAGGCAGGGGTAAGAGAAGATGTGACACTCAAAAGAGATTTAGGGGTTTTCCAGATATCATCACCATGACCTGCCAATTCCCTTCCTGTCCTTGGATATTATGAGGCTGATTTGTAAGCTTTCAGTAAACCCTCTTTGTAACTAAGCTGGTTTGAATGGGCACCTGTTCCTGGCTATGTGTCCCTTGGATACAAAGCGTAAATGGCAGTGGTATAGGGCTGGCCAAGAGAAGCCAACCCTAGGAGGCAACTCAACAATCTGTTCCCATCCCCCAGCCCCAAATTCATGCTAAACTGCAGTACCCCTCTGGCTCACTGGATCCAAGTTGGGCCACTTTTATCCTCATTCCTGGGAATTTGGAATTAGAAATGCTAGACAGTACTGCCAGTCAAGGCAGTCCTTGTGTTTGGAGGCTCAGCGACAGCTAGTGAACAGAGAGAGAAAGACTGAGGCAGAAGAGGAGAGAAAGCAAAGAGAAGAGGCTGTGATATGAGAGAGAGAGAGAGAGAGAGAGAGAGAGAGAGAGAGAGAGAGAGAGAGAGAGAAGAAGAAGAAGAAGAAGAAGAAGAAGAAGAAGAAGAAGAAGAAGAAGAAGAAGAAGAAGAGGGGAGGGGAGGGGAGGGGAGGAGAGGAGGCTGCCAAGAAGAAGAAGAAGAAGAAGAAGAAGAAGAAGAAGAAGAAGAAGAAGAAGAAGAAGAAGAAGAAGAAGAAGCAACAGAAGAGGGGAGGGGAGGGGAGGGGAGGGGAGGAGAGGAGGCTGCCAAGGAGCATAAAGAGGTTTCAGCGCCAGTCCCCTTGAAGCTTGTACACATTTCCCATCCTTGCTCCCTTAAGTTCTCTCTGCCCTGCATTAAATCTGCCTATTTGGCTTAAGTTAGTTTGAATAGGTTTCTGTTATTGACAACTTAGAACTCCTTGACTAAGGCATGGTAGCATTAGCAAGCAGGAAGTATACAACTGGGCCTGCTAAGCGTTCCAATGAAGGCTCAGAGACCCACAGAGCCGCTTACACAGAATGGGACAAGGTTGAGATACTTGACCTTCTGGGAGGGTATCGTATTTATATTAAGCACCAATTTCAGTTTCCACCACCAGAGGGGAAAAGGAAGTCTCTTTAGCTGACCTTGGGGATGCTGCTTGGTCACCTACGTGCTTTCAGCATGCCTCACCCACCGGAGTCAGTCACAGGAACATGCCTGAGCCCCTTGGCCTGTCACATGGGGTCACACTGCATTGCTCAGTGTGAGGACTCTCAAGATAGAAACCAGGCTGGCCATTAAGAGGCACCAGGGCTTCCCTTGGCTAAGCAGCAATGTTTTTTTTGTTTTTTTGCCTCTGATTTTGCCACTCACCAAGACGCTTGACACAATCCAGCCAAGGGACAGAAATGAGTCACCGAAGCTTTCTACCTCTGGGCATATCTGCCACTCCCCAGTGGCCTGTTTGGCCCAGCTCACAAAACCATGGTCAGAAGGCCCCAGGGAGCTGCCCAGCATTAGCCTGGAGGCAGCCCGGACCAGGAGACAGTCTGGTCACCAAACTGATGTCATAAAATCCATCTTTTTTTTTTTAAGATTTTATTGGTGAATTGGGAGAGGGGAACAGCGCTGGGGAATTGGGGGAAGGGGAACAGACAAGTTGCTGTCCTTTCGTTCTTCAGTCTAGTTGTGGAGGACGTTGCTTCACTGGCCCAAGTTGGCGCCATCATTGCGCTCTTCCCGGGCGAGGCAGATCAGTCGCTGGTTTCTGGATGGCCGCTCACGGTGGCTGCTGGCCGCTCACGCTGGCTGCTGGCTACACATGGCAGCCCATGGCAACCCATGCAGCAGGGGCTGCAGCCTACACCGTCGCCAGCGACTCATGGCAACCCAGCTCCAGGTTGAGCTGTTGTTCACCATCTTAGCTGTAGAGGGCAGTGTCACTGGCCCCCATGTGGGATCCAAACTGGGGCCCTGCTGCTCAGAGATGGCGTCCCAAGCCAGCTCTTAACCAACGCGCTACTCGGCCGGCCCAAAATCCACCTTTTATGGTCGGTCTCTGTGTATCTTATCAGTGTGGGGACGGGGGGAGTTTGGGGGCAGCTGGCACACAGGCACCTGGGATTTCTGAGACTGAGCACATCAAGCCTGAAGGTTTATGAGCTTTGGTCATTCCCCACAGTGACTTCTCGTGTGCACATCAGCTCTTTCCAGTCAGCAGCAGATCTGCAGGATTCCGCTTTGCTCAGCTCTAGAGAAACACCTGGCTGAGCCACAGAGCGGAGAGAGAACTGGCCCACTCTGGCTAGAAGAGCTGTGAGTGTAGGGTCTGGGCGCCCTGTCCCTAGGAAACACCTGGTCCTTGGGAGGCACTTGGAAAAATGTTTCCTGAACGAATTTGGCCTCTTGAAAAATTCCTTCTTTGGAAGGAATTTAATCGCACCCGAAGAGTTTCACTCACTAGACCTTCTGGTGGAGCACTAGCCCACCCCTCTCCAAGTCAGGGAGCACTACAAGGGACCATGGAGCCTTCCATCCTCCATGCAGGGTGTTAGCCCTGTGCACACCAGAACCCAGGGCAGGAAACTGGGCCATTCCTTTATCGTCTTTCCGACCAACTGCTCTGCTCTCTGAAAGGGGAGAAGAGGGCAAAAGCAAAGAGGATAATCCCCGCCACCCCACCCCCAAATAACCTGGGAGACACCCCTCTTCTTCCTCTTCCAGCGACAGCAAGGCTGTTTTCAGAGAACCAGTTAAGGCTCTTCTAAGTCAATGACCCTGGGCTAAAGCCTGGTTTCTCTTTCACCTCGCCACCTAATTCTACCCAGGTTTCAGTTTCTCTAGGGGAGAATCAGTTACCGTTAAGGGTCTCTCTGATTTCTGCTTAAGTGCAAACAACTGCCTGCCTCCCCACCCCACCCCAGCCCATATGTGGACTCACACCTCAGGAGAACCGGACAGCACATCAGGGGGATTTACCACGTCCCATGGGCCTCAAGACATTATTCTCAGACAACACCCTCTTCTCCCTCTTCGTTCTCCCTCACAGAGCCCTGCTTCTGAGCTACGGTCCACGCTTCCCGTGCATGATCCAGGCGCAGGCCCTCACCTGCCTCAGCCTGCAGGAGTCATGGCAAGCTCATCTTCATGTCCATGACGGCTTAGGCGTGAGATGTTACCTGGTTCTGGCCAAGGGAACATAAGGGGATATTAGCCAGAGGGTCTGAGAAAAGTTTCTTTCCTCCTAAGAGAGAGACACAGAAAGACTCAGTCCTGTCCACTGGACATTGACGTCTCTGGATGGGGCTCCTGGAACTCCTGTGGCCATAACATGAGGGATAAAGAGGAGGACAAAGTAAAGAGTACTGCAGAGAAGCAGAACCGGCAGCCTGGAGGACTGCCTGGAGCTCACCCAGCTCTTGGTTTCATGTAGTGGAATAGAATCCATTTCCTTATAGTTTAAGACGGTTTGAGTCATTGTTTCTGTTCCATGCAGCTGAAAACATCCAACTCTGCAGCAATCCTGCTAGAAATGCACCCCCACCCCCACCCCCGCCATGATCATCATGTTGAAAGGCCGTCCCTGATACACTGGGGGTTGCATCCCTCTTTCCCTAACCTGCCAATATCAGCCAAGAAATAGACCCTACACAATTCAGGATCTGATTTAGGAGGGGGTGGGGGTGGGGGAGCGTGGGCCACCTTCTCATTCTAACCTGCAGTTCTTTAAGGACTGTGTGAGGCCCAGGATGCGCAGACTGCCCCCTGATACCCATATTAGGAAGAATTTTTTAATCAAATAGCACATCCTGTGTCAAGCACATACCATCTGGAACCAAGTCCCCTTAGAGGCCAAGAAAAATCTAGGCCTTTTTTTTTTTGAGGCTTCTGTCATATTAAGATAAAGAAGCAATTCCAATACAAGGTTACATAAATTATAGTTTAAAAGTTTATATTTTGCAAATAAATATTTCATATATCCCCTCCCCCCAACTTCAGTGTACACAAAATGCACTAGGAAAAAGTCTGGTTATGGGAAAAGAGTTTAAAGTTGTGGTCTGAACATCTTCCTTTTCTAATCGTTTTAGAAGTCCTCTGGGACAATAAGTATAAGACCATTCAGAGCTCAAGTCCAGGTCTGAGATCCTTTGCCAGAACATAGCAGTGATCCCTTGTTGAACTCCATATTCTCTTCCAGGATCACAAAAGCATCAGTTTTCCCTGTCAGCCTCTGACACTCAAGCACCAGTTTCCACCAACCCCAACTCTTATATTCTGAGCTTCTAATTATCAGGTGTATGTGGTAGAGTATTAGAGGTCCCAAGAACCATGATGACAACCAGAAAAAAAGGAAATCTTCCAGCAACTGCCAACAATGCATTAGGACCCTCCAAGCTCTCAGCATCCTGAGTCTGGGTTGATGCCCAGCTCCAGGAAAGGCTGCACAGGGGTTTGTCTCATAGAAAACTGGAGACACTCTATATTTCCCTCATTTGCCCCTTTGAAAGTAGTAAATACTTCAGCAAAGGAAAGCTGGCTAGGTCTTCTTAATTACTTAGGTAGTTTATGATCCTTTTTTCTGAAGCAGGATAGAATAGTGGATATGCAGCCTGCCCCTGCCACTACATAGTGGTATGAACTCCGGAAAACCACTTTACCTCTGTGCCTTATTTTTCTCAACTGTGAAATGAGAATAGTAATTAGGTTGTTATGCAAATTAAATGAGTTAGTATATGTGAAGTATTTAGGAACAGTATCTAATGCATAGTAAATTTTATATATATATATATACATCAGCTGCTATTATTATTATGCTATCATTATTATTGTGTTATTATTACTACCCAGGTAGAAAGGAAATTGTGTTGGATGGTGTGGTAGGCAGAATTATGACTGCCCCAAAGATGTCCACTTCCTAATCCCTAAAACCTGTGAATATGTTAGGTTATGTATATGGCCAAAGAAAATTAAGATTGCAGATGGAATTAAGATTGCTAATCAGATGACCTTGAAATGAGATTATCCTTGATTATCTGGGTGGACCCAAGTTAATCAGGGATTCTTACAAGCGGCAGGGATGTAAGAGGGAGCGGCTGTGATGAGAAAGTAAAAATAAGAAGAAGAAAAAAAAAACACTTCCAAGAATCTGTATAAAGATGAGTCAATAAATAAAAATTCTGGTTCCCCAAATTTCCTGACTAAAGGAATAACAGTTACTTTAAAGCGCTGAAGGTAATAAAATAACTAGCAAGTTTTCCAATAGTGGGAAGTATAGTACCATGTTTTGAAAATGTCTTCTGGCTTGAAAATAAGGGAATTGTGATGCCCTTGAAAGATACCAGGTCATGACTCTGGTCCTCAAGAAGTCACTTGCTTGCAGGGATGCCAAAAGCTTCACTTTGCAGTCAACTTGGATCTATTTTCAGTAGCTGCCAGGAGCGCGGGGCTGAGAAGGTTGTGAGGTCTCGCCCATACTTAGCTGCGGAGAGAGCTGTAATGATTAACCATTTCTGTTATGGACTCAGGTCAGTTTTGTCCCACCAGCACCTACTTGTTCTTCCATGTAGAGCAGGCTGACAACAGGCAGGCCAGGGCCTGGCCATGGTCTGAGCAAACCATCTGCTTGGACTCTGAACCTGCACACACTCACTGGCATTGTCAGCATCCTGGTTCATTATAGCCCTAGAGATCTTTATGTGCTCCGAATCTCCAAGTTTGTCATTTTTTTTTTCATTGTATTTCCAAATGTCTACATGAAAAAAAATTCGTCACTGAAATATTTAGTGCCCCTAAGAGGCTCGCTCCCAAGTTTATTCCTGTACATGAATCGAATGGCACTACCGGCAGGAAGGAAACCCGAGTTCAATCCCAGCAGCTCACTTACAAATGACTCCTTTTTTCAGGTTTTTCCAACTTCAAAGCCTTCATTCCAAGGAAAAATAATACGTATTTTAGAGAGTTAGTATGAGGAGTTTTAACAACATATATAAAGCATATCTTGTTAATTGATGCAATTTGAGCTCAATTCAGCCCTCGGACATAGTTTTTACACTGAGTTCATTTTCAATCTAAAAAACTATTATGTTAAAATTGGGACCATCCAATTCTCTTTAAAAAGCTAGAAGATCTGGTCCAAATTTATCCAAGTTAGTCAAATGAGTATCCCCATTATATTTTAATGGGATAACCAGGAGCACTAAAGGCCTTCATATCTTCTAAAGCAACAAAGAATGATAATGCTGCAGTTTATGTGTGGGCCAGGGGCCAGGCAGGAGATCTGAACTTCATATGATCAGTTGGTTGTCACAACTTGGGGTGGGGGCTGTGGTTAGAAGTTGCTACGGGCATCTGGTGGGTAGAGGCCAGCTAAACATCCTACAATGCACAGGACAGTTCCCCACCTTCACCCCCAACAAAGGATTTTCTGGTCTAAAATATCCATAGTGCAGAGGTTGGGAACCTCTGCTTTAGAGAGTGATTTTGTTGATTAAAAAAAAAAAAATAGATCCATGACAGAAGCACGGCTCACAGTGGGCTTCACTTTGTTTTCTTCTCTCAAGTTAACTGAAAGCAAACAACATGTCTGACTCAGGCTTCTTGCAGGAAGCAGAGAATGGGTGACTGTGGTTGGTGACAAAACAATAATAAATGGCACTGCCTGTCTTGTCTCTTTTTCAGAGTCAGGGAGGGAATGAAATGACCAGTAATTATCATTTAAACTGCAGTTTTATCCTGTATCAATCAGAGCTATTCATTCTGGCTACTTTCAGACTCTTGGTCTGAAACCACACTAAATCAGGGTCACAGCCAGTGTGAATATATAAAGCCAGCCTTTTTCCTCTGCAACTGGTAATGACCTGGGCTGAACATCCATGGCAAGTTTCCATGAAAAAGCCATCAGAGATCCTAATCTAGGAACAAATGGTTTTATATGGCGCCTATTACCTTGTTTTTAATATTCTGTGTTCAGTGGGACCCCAGCTGTAAACAACTCTCCAGCCTCGTTTTGCCGTGAAGTTAATTTGCACTGTGTCAGCACTGCAGGCTCTTTGCATATGTTGAGGACAAGCTGATATGAGCAGGACTGGAATGAATAATGTTTAGTAAAATCAATAAACCCTATTATTAGTCGCTAAGGGGACTGATTTTATGTCTATAAAAGTAAAACAATTAGAACCGTATTAATGGCAGATTCATCATAGTAATATAATGGAGCCAAGCCTTCTTGTCTTTTGGGAATCTTTAATTTACCATTCAGTACTGACTATGTACTCAGCTAGAGAAATGGCACACATAATATAAACAAGCTCTGGCCTTTGGCAATTCATGTTGTCATCAGCAAAAACAACACTGTAACAGTAAGGGGAAGAAACAAAACTTCATTTAGTGATTAATGTAAACCAGTCATGAACAATGTTCCAGTAAAAGCCTAGGGGGAGAGACTATTCAAATCGCATTGCGCTTTTGGCCATGTATCTCTCTGTATTTACCAGCATTGTTGTTTATTACAGTAGCAGGGGGAAGCGTAGTCTGATGCACCTATTTATACCCTATCTATTTAGGCACCTAACTAGGAGTGATTAGAAGCCTGGTATAGAATACACAAACATCCAGTCATTTTGCAGCTGAAAGGCAAAATTGGCTTCCGTAAGATTTTTAAAAATACTTATTACTAAAAGCAGGAACGTAATCAGGAATCCACAGTATGGCCTAGTTAACAACAGGAACACAAAAATTCAGCCAGTGAAGATGTAAATTGACCTTGGTGCTGCTCTTGTGTTTCGACAATTGAATTATTCGGTCAGTTTCAGAACTGGAACAGCACGCAGACAACCAACAGACATTCCTTAAACCATATTCTGAACAGAGGAAACATACTCGTTTAACTGGTCTAAGACCAATCCCATCAAGTCTTCAAGGATACATCTGGATATGATCTAAGAACTGAAAAAATTGATAACTTAAAAAATGATGAAAGTATGTGAAATATTCTTAAAGTGCAGCAATAAATACAATGTTTTTAAAAAATAACAAATAACAACATGAATGAAATTCCAAAGAAAAACAAACTGAAAACTGAGATTCTCCTACTAAAATCTATTAAGAACAAGGACTAGACCGTAAGGCACTTAAGACTCACAGCAAAAGCAATGCTTGATGGTGGTTTTCCAAAAGCAGAGGAAACATTTCTTTTTGATTGCAAAAATCTCTTCATTTGTGAAACACAGGCCTCTAAGTAGGGGAACTAAGCAAATTATACCAAGACAAGTTTTGTCAACTTAAAGAACTTTTTAGAAAGCCAAGTGGTAAAACTGTCATTAGCAATTATAGTAAAATCATAAAAACTTACAGCTGGAATGAAGCACTGAAATCAACCAGCCCAAACACAGGAGGCACAGTCCTACTTTAAGGCTTTTGCTCTTGTTTTCTGTCTCGTGCAGTGCGTTGCCCCCACATGTGTGCATGCCTCCCCTTCTTCCTCTCCATTAGTGAGGACTTGCAGATCACGCTATTTACAGTTCCAAACACCCACAGGTTACCGAGGCCCATGCCCATGCTCTATTTCTCCCCATAGCATTTATCAACCATCAAATACACAGAAAGTCCTCACTCAAAGCTGTCAATAGGTTCTGTGAATTTAAGCAAAATGACATACAAGGAAACCAGTTTTACCACCTGCTAAGTTCCTACTGCATCTAATCAACGAAACTAAGTTGAATGAAATGACATTATTCGAGGACTTGTTGTACTCTGCATATTATATATTTTATTATGTTTACCTCACCTACTAGAAAATGCAAACTCTATGAGGACGGGAATTTTTGTCTGCTTTGCTCACTGCTCTGCCCCAGCACCTCACAGTGCCTGAGATACTGTAGGTGCTCAATAAATATTTGTTGGAAGGAAGCAGGGGAGGGAGAACATGAAGAGGCAGTTAGTTCTGTACATTTGACATAAAATATTCTAGTGAATCAATTTAATGACAAGTCAAATAAATGGCTGACTGACTTTTTACACATTTTATCTATTGTCCGCATGTCACAAGATTTATACCTTTGGAATATCATTCCATATCAAAGAAGCCTGTGTCTACCTATTTGCAGGGATATTATACTCCATGTTCGGGGTAAAATACCCAGCAAATATCCATATACCCACTGAATTAAATACACCATTTGGTAGTTATACCTGCGTATCATATAAGAAAAGTTATTATCTGTATACTGTATCTTATGCATTGGACATTCATAGTATTAGGAAACTTTTCTTTGAAAATCAGAGCCACTACCAGTAAGCTGGAAATAACAAGAGACAGACAAGAAGCCATTATAAAAAAAAAAAACTTTTTAATTCTGATTGCCAAATTATTTAAGGCAGGTATAAAAAAGGAAAGCATTCAATATACATTTTACATAAAATAAACTAGATTACAGCATAAAACAAGTAACCAGGCAATGGCATTAAAGTCTCTCTCTTCTAAAACTGGATAATTGTAAACATTAAAAGAAAAAAAAAAAGGACTGCAGGACTATTCAAGTAATAGAACAATCACAGATGTCTCTGGTATGCAGGCTATTGGGTTATTTGCCATTCAAGATTATCAAAAAATGACACCTCATTATTCACAGATGCTCATTATTTCCCCATTTTAATCTTTACATTATGTACAACACAGTTTTTGTGGTACTGGCAACCCCATGCCTTCCAAAAGCATTTTTTTCCACAATACACAAGTACAAACAGTGACTACAGGAACATTTTACACTGATGCGTCGTTAACAGGAGCCACCAAATAGACATCTAAATTGTACCAAGTGTCATCATCACAGTTAGCCTTTCTGAGGGTCTTATGGGAAATATATGAAGGATATGCAAGGTTCAGGCACACTGATACATTACATTATTTATTTACAATTTAAAAGGAAAAGAAAAAGAAAGTAAGCAGCCTTTTGTGGCTAACACTTTTCAACATGACAGATACACTTTTATTTCCTTTACTGAGTGGTTTGCAACTTGGCAGCAGACCCTGTGTGTGCGAGCCTGGTTACTGATACAAAAAGTAAAGAATATATATATATATGTATATATACATATATGTATACGTATATATATATAAAACAGAAGTTTAATTACAGCAACATTTGTTACTCTGTGATAAAATCTGTAATTTACAAAAATGAAATGACTGGTTTTTGCCTGCCATTAAGGCATTTCAAATTAACACCATGGAACTGATGTCTGTATAAAGCGCTTCCCCATGTGATCCAGTCACATGACAACATACATTTCCAATCTTGTTATTCTCTGCAAAAGAAAAGAAAACCTTAGCATAGCGGTCTATCCACATTTGACACTTAAAATATGAAAACCATAAGGTTGATAGGCTTTTTTTTAGTTCTATGCAATTCATGGATTCCGATTCCACAGGAGAGTGAATGAACCCAAGGAGAATGATGTACATTGTGAAAAAAATAATTTTCCTTTTTAAAACAACCTGAGGGATAATTAAAAATAACAAAGAACAAACATTATCTTTAGCATCATGAAAATAAATGTCTCCATTTGTGACTTTATTTTTAAACATAATAACACAAAGGGAGTCACAGTGAATACTTGAACAGAGCCATGAGGATAACCTAAGAAATTTCCCAACTGTTTAAAAAACTGATAAGTCAATTACTCATCTGCGTTACAACTACAGAAATGAGGTTCATGGTATAGAAACTGCATGTGAAATATAGTGGCGTAAAAGCACATTCATTACAATAATATAAAACCCTAGCACTTAGGTTTTTGGTCTAACACACCTTACTTGCTTCTTCCCACCCATTAAGATATCTCTAACTAAAAACCCGATTCCAAAGGTGGAGGGTATTTACCTTCTTTGTGCAGGAAACATTCCTGATGCAGATGCCTGGGCAGCCACCTGCTGAGAGGCAACGAGGGCAGCAGAGGTCAAGCCTAATGGGGAAAAAATGCAGGGTTTCTGTGACATTCAGAAAGATTAGAGTAGATCCAGGCCCAGTGGAGAAGGGCTGCAGATGCAGTGTGTCCTTTCCTAAACACACACATGAAATGTTTAATGCAGCAAGGCCAGAGTACACACCACTTGGTCTAACCAGTATCTATCCCTTTACGGAATGCTCCGCTGTTTTCTGAATAGCTATTCAAAGAGAATACAGCATTCCACCTCTCTGGCTCTGCGTGGTGCTAAATGGTTTGCACGCATTCCTGAATAGGAGGCTCAGGAGAAATGATAGCTACCAGGTAACAACAGGAATTGAAAGTCATCGCAAATTATAGAAGCGACATGCTGTTTTTTTAGAATACAATACTTTCATAATAACTTTTATCACTTTAACATTTTCCCCAGTGATCAAACACAATGCATCCCATAAGGTACATGGAATCAGTGAAGCAAACTTAGAAATAGTCATAACTTTTACCAAGAGACAGGTAACAGAGAATGTAATGGATCCAAATGGCATGAGGTTGCCCCTGCCCCCCCAAAAATTCTTTTTAATTCTATAGAAAACAATCCTGGAAAAAAAATATATAGGAAACAAATGCAAACCTAGGGAAGATTACTCTCTCCTTCTGTGTCCTTTATGTTCTCTTTGAACATCACTAGCTGACACCAAGTAACATGAGTTGAATAAAGAAAATGACCATTTCACATCTATAGCACTTCCCACTTTTGGAAGTACCTTCACATATATCATCTTGTATTCACACAGCATAGTAAGAGGCAACTTGGCAAGTGCTATGGATGGAATTGTGTCCTTCCAAAATCCCTGGAGAAGTAATAACCCCCAGTGTGATTTTATTTGGAGACAGGACCTATAAGGAGGTAAGGAAGGTTAAATGAGGTCATATGGGTGGGGCCCTGATCCCACAGGATTTGTGTCCTTATAGGGAGAGACATCAAAGAGTAACTCTCTTTCTCTCCCTCCCTCTCTCTCTCTCTCCTTCCTTCCCTGATGAGCACAGAGAAGAGGTCAGATGAACACTCAGCAAGATGGCGGCTGCCTGTAAACCAGGAAGAGCTTTCACCAGAAACCGACTCTGTTGGCATCCTGATCTTAGGCTCCCAACCTCCAGAACTATGAGACAATCAGTGTCTATTGTTTAAAGCCATAGAGACTGTGGTATTTTGTTAGGACAACCTGAGCTAAGACAGCAAGATCCTAGCAAGTGATCCGGTGGTAGAGACAGTGCCACTGCCCACCTGCTGGAAGGTGACAGAGGTAGGACAAACAGCACAGGCTCAACTAAAACACCATGAACGGAAGGCTCCCTCGTGTCAATTCTGTGGCTTTTTCACAGATGTTCCTCCATCATTAGTGAAAAAGTCACAGCAGTGAAGGGCTTCGGCATCCCTGAATTAGGTTATAAAAAGTGTTAAGCCTTACCACGTTACTCCCATTACTTTCATGGGAAAAGAGCAACTTAAAAGACCTGAAGAAACCAGGACAAGTAATTTCACCAAAGCCTCCCACCACGCCTCCCTTTTCTCCACAATTTCCCTGCAGTAGCTATCTGATCTTCTTGGTGCCCCAGACACTGGCCACCACGGTCCGTCGGTGAGATAACAGGAAGCCGCTGGTAACATCAACAAGTGACAATTATTAAGTGGTACAAAGATGTGGGAATAGCCTTAGTTGTGCCACTAGGAAATACTAGGAAGTAAGTGTTAAAAACCCTTCCCAGAGCTAATGTGAACTCAAAGTTCAGTATTTTTATGTGAAGACATGAAAGGCAGTTTGGGCAACTGTTTTCCAAAGCAGAATGAACAGAGGCACAATCACGATAGAGCTGCTGACCTTGGAAAGGGTCGTATTGACCAGGGATTAGTGGGTAGCCCATGCCAACGTGGGTGTGGTGATGCGTATGCAGGTGCCGCTGGCCGAAGGGGGAGTGACGGTCCCTTTCCCTCTCAGCTTCCCGTTCCCGCTCAGCTGTAGCCTTCTCCACTGGCTGCAATAGAAGAGAGAGATTCCCCCCTTAGTCCCCTGAAAAGTACCAGTAGGAGTACTAAAACCACCTTTGTCCCTTCAGCAATATGGGCTAATTCAAAAGGAAATACATAGATACTTAAAATTCCTTATTAGCTGAACGTCATTTCCAAAAAATGCTTCTGTTTCAGTTGGAATTAAGTCAACATGAAAGAAATGATCCATCCAAAAGGAGTATTAATGTTTTCCTCAAATGACTGAAATAGGAGGACTTCTCTCTCTACTCACTCATAACTACAGGTTTAGAATCTACCCAATTTCTTCCCCCAAAACAGCTTTTACATAGGGATCAAGGAAAAGACGTCATTGTAGAGATTTAAGGTCAAGTTTTCTGATCACCCTTTTATTTTACTTACATTGTGAAGAGAATCTATCTCATAATTTTAAACCCTTGCATCTATTTTGTTCCATTGGAAACACATATCCTAATATTTATGCCAGTATCAAGTAGAGAAAAAAATCATTGCCCTCTACTTCCAAAAGCATTCCAGCATCTCTCCATTTTTGAACACTCAGAGGAGCTCTACTTCGCCCAAATCATAATTTGATTAAGGGTTGTGTGTTTTTGATACATTTCTACCCACTAGAACCTAACCACCCTTTCACTAAAGTTTATTTTCTCACTTGAAAAATATCTTTGCATTAGGAGTAGTCACAGAAAATGATTCATAAATTATCTTTTCTAGTTTTTTTTTTTATAGAGTCCCTGGTGGACTCATTCACATCACAGACCTTATATTTTCATTTATTCCAAACTTCTCTTTCTTGCCAAGAACCACCACATCCTTTCTTTTGTCTCTTAACAACACTCTCTAGGATGAGCAGTTGTCTTTGGGTGGGGCGGGGCCGGTGGGTGGTGGCTAACGGTGGAGCTATCTTTCACAAAGATACACGTTGGTATTACTTCAGTGGAGTTTTAAGGACATGATGAGTCCAAGCCAAAAAAGAGCAGATGCAGCCACCACTCCTTAGCCAAATGACTCGCTAGGCACACCAGTGCATCAAAATATCTTACATCAAAACTATTTCACCCCGAAAACTGGTTCCTATGAATTTAAATGTCCACCGAACAAGCATCCTCCTGGGTAGGCAAGGTATAGATTTTTGCAACAGGAAAGCTTGGGACCACCATACACACTTTAACAGGGTTTTCCCCCTCATGTATGAAACCATCTCACTTTTGCACATTCCATTCCTTATGTATTAGGGTAAAACAGCATCCAGAAATCACAGCTGGGTTCCAAAACCATTTATATTTCAAGACTGTTCTCTAGCATGTCCCCTTTTCTCCCCTCAGAACGCGGTACTTTTAAGTAACAACAAAAGGAGGCTTACGGCAGGAGACTTGCTGCGGTATTGGTTGGCATGCTGCTGGAGCAAATCCAGTGCTTTAGATTCAGTGGTTGTTTTCGTGTTGATGCTAGGGCTGGTATTGACTTTCTCTGCTTCTTCTCTCCCTGACATCTTCCCATAAACAGGATAATGAAATCCTGGCGAGAGATAGGCCCCTGCAGATAAACAACAAATGCCACATCAAGTTACGGACTACGTCTTAAAAAAAAAAAAATCATTCGGATTACATGAATTTGGGATAAGTCATAGATCTTAAAATAGGGGATTACATTAAGAAAGGGCTACATCATCGTTAAACTGTATCTAGGTTCTCCAATTTTCTTCTCCCAGTTAGTTCATCATGATCAGCGGAGGTTATAAACAGAATTGAGCTTACAGCCATTTCATACATTTATGTGTCCGCTTAAGTGAAAGGAATAGTAACTATAATGACTATGACAGAAAATGCTTAGAATATTTTCATAGGCAATAAAGTATTTGTCAGTCTAACAGCTATAGTAGCCCATCAGAGCCCACGGAAACAATAGCTGAGGACTCTTAACATTTCATCCTAAAAAAAAAAAAAATCTTATATTAAATCAGTTTCATCTTTGGGACTTTAATCAGCATAAACACAAGCAAAACAAACGTCACTCTTGAAGTGTCTAATTTATCCTGAGATTTTCATAGCTAAGATATGAACACAGCCTCTTCCCTCCAATATAGTCAGAACCCACAACACGTACCAGGGTAACTGTGCATTAGGACGGGAGAAACAGCCCGGTATGCAGGGTGGCTGGGGTCATACATCTGTGGGTAAGGATAAGCATGCAAGTACTGTATGTAGGACTGATGCTGACTCATGGGCGAGGAGACAGCCACTCTTGTTCCCCGAGAGTCCTTCCAGTTCACAGGAGTCTTTCGATCATCGTTTTTCAGTTTGCTCTCCTCCATGGACTGAGAGTCAGGACGCTTGGCCTCTTTGGGCTCCTCTTTAATGCTGGTTAATGACACGGGGAGGCTGGACACACCACTCTCTTTATTGGGAGTTTTCCTGGGACTGTCCTCCTTTAATTTTTTGTCTCTGTCAAGGTCTTCTGACTTTTGCTGATCCAGGTATTTGGGCTGGTATACATAATGATGCCACGTCCTTGAATCTGGGTCCTGATTTTTATAAAAAAAGACTTGCTTTAAAATTTTCAATTTTAACCAAAAAAACCCATTCATCATCATGACAGCACCATTACTATTACTTCTAAGTTAACACTTATTCATGTGCTCGCGCTGTGCAAAGCGCTTTACCTCCCCGCACAGAATAGTAATGTCTGAGGTAGGCGTTATTATTGATCACTTTTGCAGAAGACAAAAACCAAAGCTTTTCAAGTTCCAAGTAACGTTAGGGTCACACTGCTGCCCAAGCGTGAATGCTGGGCTTCAAACGAAGGTCTGCTGGAACTCAGAGCTGGGGCCTTACTGTCATTTCTCAACATTAAATAGCATCCTCAGACATCTTTAATCTGGCTCTCGTTTTCCTTTTGATATCTCACATAGGTAAAAAGGATTTTTAAAACTCCAACTCAAGCTAATAATAATAAATTTAACTCATTATTATAGCAATTAACATCATTTATGGGAGGAAAACTCTTGGTTTCCCAATACATTTTCTTCATCTGCAGCTGAAGCTTAATATAGCGGCTCACATCTCATGATGTGCTAACACCTTAATCAAAATAAAATTTCAAATTAATAACACACATTATGGCTTTTTTATTAGAAAACAAAGCCATCTATAACCCCGCTCCTCCAAATTGTACAGTTCTAATACAGCCCTGTGAAGCCACAGCCTGATTCAGGCCTCCGGGGCAGGGGAATTAGGATCCTAAATGGCCTCTGTGTCCCCCATCCCACTCATGATACAAAACCACTGGGTACTTAGGTCCTAAGTGAACATTCAAAGTTGGGCCTAAGGTCCAACTTTTGGGCAGAAATGAACATTAAGAAAGGGTTCTATTGCTCTGACTCACCAAGGACATCTAAGCATGGGAGTGGGGTGGGGGGCAGGGGTGCCGGGAAATACCAGAATTAATCCTCAAGGGACTGCAGGGAGTCAGGGGAGCTGGACCGTGACAGAAAGTGGTAGCACACGTGTGCTTTCATGGGGACCGATTTCCAGGTGTTTGCCCATGTAAGCAATGCCAGGCTGGCTGACGGCGGAGCTCTGGGGTGGCTTTGAGGCACACCCACCCAGCTCTGCTTTGGGGCACTTAACACAGAAGGTGAAACAGAGACCCAGGCATCCCAGATACCATGTAAAAGACAGCTGGGTCCCAAGCTTTACTAAAAAAAAAAAAATGAGTGTGACATGTGAATTTAGAGACCCAGCCTTAATATTCCTAACAGATGCCAACAGAAATTGGGAAATGTAGAACAACAAATTATTGTGGCCGAATTCCCTCACTTGGGACTCAGTCAGAAATAAAGGAGCCTGGTCAGATTCACGGTTAGTCAACGGCATCAGAGAACACGAAAAACACACATCCATAGTTATTTTTAACTACACAACATGACAAGGAAATGGTGAGTAATGTGTATGTTAGAGACACACAATAACTCCGGAGAGAACCTTTTAAAATACTTTTCAAGAGGAGAGGAGTCAACCCTCGTGAACCCCTGGTGTGTTTCCTGGGAACCTAACCAGATCAAGCCCAGACATGTACATGTCTCAGACTGTTCTCTCCCTGTGGGGGCCACGCTCCACAATCTTACTTGTTTAAATCTCGAGGTTGGGTCTACACCTGTCTGCTTCATAGAGTCCATGACAGATTTCATTTCTACAGCCTCCTTAATAAGCTGGTGGTTTTCCATCTGCTTAGCTTTGAAGCTGTCGGCCTGAAGCTGCTGCTGGTGATTGGAGAGAACCTGCGATTTACCTGTCTCCTCAGTTTTATTAGGCACTGACGGCCCTAGTTTAGAATGGGTTTTGTTAGGCTCCGGGGTAGAGGGAGCTTTTGAGATTGTGGCCGATGGCATGTTTTTCTGTTTACTGTCCTCCTTGCCCAGCTCTTTCAAGGGGAGCTCATTTTTCCTCTCACAGTCTCCTCGCCCAGCTTGAGCCATTTTCTGCTCTGCCAGCCTCTGGTCCTCATAGTACTTCTCGTACTGCTGTCTGTAGGCAGGGCTGGTGGCCATCAGAGACTTCTGGTCCATATAGAGCCCGTAGGCATACTGGCCATAATAAAGTGACTGAGCCAGGGCAGGGTGCCTCTGTGTGATCACCGACTGGTGCTGAGGCTGCAAGGATGTGGGAGTATGGTCCAGTCTCTTGGCATCGAGCTGCTCTGCCTTGTCTTTCTTCTCTGCGTCTTCCTCAGACTCCTTCTTGATCTTCATTCCCTGCGTGCTCCCACCGTTCCCAGCTGCAGGGGCGCTGAGCTGGCCAGGGTGCATGTAACTTGGAGAATAATAAGGATCGTAGCCATGGTAATAGGGAGAGTGGGACTCTTTCATTTGAGATGATTGTGCCGTAGTTGCAGAATGTCCTTTTACAACACCGTCCTTACTAGAAATGATATCAGATGGGGAACTGGCTTTTGACCTCATGCCCTCCGACCTGCTGTCAGAACCGCCATCATCGGCGGCATCAGATATGTCCGAATAGGCGGGGCTGCTCGTCTTGGCTGCAGAACTCTCTGCCCCATTTTGTGTCAACACATGCAGTGGGGCCATTGGCGCCTGCCCGTTCACCAGCGTGTTGCATTCCATTCTCGAGGCACTCCCGATGGAAGGGCTGGGCGCGTTGTCTGTGAACGTGTAAACCTTGTCAGCCTCGGCTTTGATACTGGCCATTCGGCTCTCTTGAGACTCCGACAGCCCATTAGCCAGCCCTTCATTCTTGCTGAGATGGTCCTTTAAAAAATGCCCAGATAAATCTTTCCCAGCCCCCTTGGCGTCCTCTAGTTTGCCCAGCTTTGCATCCATTTTCGGGCTCCCCGTCTCTTTCCCTTCTTTGTCCTTTAGCTTTCGCTTCTCCTTTTTCTTTTTGTCTTTGAGCGACACGAGCGCTGGGTTCACGGTGATGGGCTCCCCCATAATGGTGGGCTTTGGTTGAATGGGTTTTAACGGAGGACTCTTTGGTGTGGCCTGAACAACGGTCGTCGTGAGGGAGGGCAGTCCGGGTATTGTCCCCGTCGTGGTGCTTGTAAAGGCGGCAGTGGGGATGGCGATGAGTTGTGGCGGAGTGGGGGCTGGGGCTGGGGCAATGGGCCGGGCGGTTTTCAGTTTGGAAAGGTTTTTCTCCATTTTGCAATTGTTGGCTTTTTTGCCCTTTTCCTTCTCTCCCAAATTTTTCTTGTCAATTAATCCTTCTGCTTCCAGCTTGGGCATTTCAGCAGCCAAACTGCCGTCTGCTGCTGAGCAACTGTCTAACGTGGCCGTCATGTTGGAGATGACGGGGAGGTTGGTCAGTTCATTGTTAAGGCCCTTCTTTTTGCCAGAATTCTTCCCAGCTTTTGATCCGATAACAGAACCTGGGCCATTGCTCATCAGCTCCCTCTTTCCCTTGGGGGTCCCAGGGGGGTTCCCCGAGCCAGGGGATGCCGGCCCCTTCACCTGGTCATAAGCTGATACACTTGTGCTTGGCTCGCTGCATTCGAGGGCCACGTTACTCAGTGCCTCCTCGCAGTCCGAGATCTTGTCCTCGCTGTCAGGTTCAAACTCCAGCTTGTTTTCTGGGTCTAAGTGTGCATGAGCCTGGTGGTACCTCAGGCCATTAATGTGCTTGTACTTTTTGTTGCAGTTTGGGTGGGGACAATCGATTAACACTGGAGAGGAGCAGCCTTGGTCCAAAAAAGTAGTCTCTGGTTTCCCTTGAGGGGTGGTGGGAGTGCTTCTAGAATTTGTGCGGACACGCTTCCCAGGCTTATTATCCTCGGAGCTGGAGTTCAGGTCTAGCTCCATTGGAGGCTTGTTTTTCCTTTTGTTGGTGGAGGAGGGGCTGGCTTTGATGTCCTCCGCAGCACAATTTGGGGGTGTCCTTCGCCCACTGGCATTGAGGCTTCCCCGCCTCCCTTTCCCATTGGCCCCCCCTCTGTTCTTGTTCTGCAGCCCTCTGGACTCTGTGAAGCTGGCCTCTGAGCCGGGGGCAGCTGCAGCAGACCTCGCTCTCTTTCCTCGGCCCCGGCCCCCTCTCATCTCCAGGTCACTTGTCGGTGACTCACAGAACCTAGGGAAGCAAGTAACAGATATCAAAATGAGCAGCCCTAAAAGGGCCAGGTAAAATCACAAGGCACACAATAGCAGCTTTAGGGCTGAGCTCAGATAAGGAAAAGACACCCTATTCTTCCACGGACAATTTCGACGCCTGCAAAAGAACAGGCTACCAACCGTTTACATTCTTGCTCAGAAAGCCAAAGAAAAACAGCTCAGGTAGCCAGCTTGAAATCCAGTTCAAATTCCCATTTTGAGAAAAGAAGAAAACAAAGAAGAGAGAAAAGGGGCAGAGAGTTGAGATCTCCTGGCAGGAAAGAAACCCAGCATCTGCATTTTACTGTGTTCAATCCTGAATTGCTCATTTCCCTTATGCTTGGTTTCAATTACAGGCAGACTTTTATGTATTATTCATTTCTCTATATAGTTTCCTTGCAAAGAGAGGACGGGGGGAAAGAGAGGGGAAGAAGAGGAAGGAGGGGAGAAAAAAAGAGCCTGAAATAAAAGGCTCTGTGCATACCTGGGAGGGGCCCAGTCGTGCTTGGTGCAGTCCAGTAGGGTCCCTACGTAAGTTTTGTTCCTCCACGTGACATTGACCACTAGGACACCTGCAGGAGTGGGGAATGAAAGAGGACCACGATTAGCACCGATTACTCTATTTCCAGTTCATTTATTATTATTATTATTTTTTTTTT
>NW_017731371.1:2667687-2682346 GCF_001890085.2 Hipposideros armiger
TTTTTTTTTTAAGAAAAAAATTATGTAGGTGCACAAAAACAGGTACAGATAGGGCAGGGGAAGCAGAACCTTGGAATCCATGTAGCAGACAATCGGCTATGATTTCTCTTTTTCCTAATCCTCCCCTCACTGGCTTTGTGAGACAAGAATCAGCCTTGGTACAGTATCTGTTTCACTGTTTGGTCTTGTTTCATATTAAGGGCTCCTAAAATAGCCCTCTTAAGAAAATAAATGTGCACAATAGGGTTGCTCTTGGGGTTATCTTTAGAATCAACTTTAGTAAGCATTTGCCACAGAGGATTAGAAAAAAAACCTCAAGCCAGCACACTTGTTTCCTGCAAGCCATTCTGCTTTTCCCAACTGCTTTGCAGACAGACAATTTAATTTAGCACTGCATCTGTGAATTACTAAACTTAAGTGCACTTAGTATACCAAATGTCACGGGGAAACAAAATATAACATCCTCTTTATTTCACTAGAGGACAAGTGCCATTTTTTTTTAAAAAAATCACTCTTTAAAACATAAACACACCGGGCTAGATTTTGAGGCATAAAATATTAGGGTAAAGAAATGAAATATTTAAGTGAGCCTTTGTTTTCTTTTCTGTACCTACGTCGGCATTCTTTCTTGGCAACACCAAGGGACATTACTCAAAGTCTATTTCTAGCTGGTTTGCTTACTTGCTCACTGCCATTTTGAATTGTACAGAAAACCTATATCGAACTCCTTTATAGTAACGGACACCTCACAAGGTAAGACTGATTTCCTTGGGAACATTTTAACAGCAGGTAAAATATTAGCATGATTGGGGCTCAAGTAGTAGGGAAGGAAGGATTTCTTTCAGAAGTCTCAAAAAGAGATTTCAAAATTGTTTCCCATATGGTCTATGTTGCAATTACTTAAGTGACAGCTGAATTTACTCACTGTAGCAATCGTCTAGCAGGGGAGGGAAAAGCTAGCAGGACATGAAGCAAGCGTTTCCTTAGATCACGATTGATTCCATTTTGATTCCCTCAGGAATTTTTGTTTTAAACCATTGAGTATAAAAATTCATATTGGGATGAGAATCAATGGTAATTAGGTATTTGGTCAAAATTTGCACAAGACAGAACAATTGGAGGAAAGGATTCTTTATGAGCACATCCCTTCAGGAAAAGGGCGGGGGTGGGAGAGGAGGGGAAAGGGAAAACAGAGCTGGTTTTCTCATCATCTGCTCTCTGGGGCACTGTGTGTGGTGTCAAAGACCTTTGCAGCTGCTTAAAATTCTTTAGCATGTCAGCTATATTTACAGTGCAGGAATATATCTGTACTGCCAGAAGGTTACTGCATTTTAGCTTTAGATGCAATAGGCTGAATCACTGCGTTCCAGAGTCCCTGATGTAGCACAAATGTATAATTAAAACTGCTTGAAAGGAAACATGAAAGAAACAACAAGCCCTCCATTCTTGCAGTAATAAAATTAAAAACAGGAAAAGTCTGCACAGACACTTAACATTTGTCTGCAGTGAAAGGCTTTTGTTATTGCTTTTCCCCTAAGGGTTTCGCGTTTCCAGCAAACGCTGGCCGCGGATTGGTCGGCGCCTGTTGTGAATGCTCGCCTCTGATTGGCTGGGCCGGGGGCGGCCGCCTGGAGCAGCGAGGTAGCGGCTGCGATAAAGTAGGTTGGCGAAGGGAGGAAGCTGCGCTCCGAAGCCTGCGGGCGAGGCGGGGTCCAGAGCGGTCTGCACGGGCCGCCCGGCTCGGTAAATCATCGAGGGCCGGACCGTGCGATGAAACCTACATCTGCGTGACAGTGCTGGTTTACCACCATGACCCACGCCGCGCGGCGTAGCACGCCAGCTCGTTCCGAACCCTCGGAATCGAATTCGTGGTCTCCAAACAGGACAAAGGAAATCGGCAAGAAGGAAGGGACCCCAGTCAAGCAAATCCTTGGTTATGTGGAGCTACCCTGTGAAGCTGCCACAAAGGCTCAATCAAGTCCAGTTGCAACTTCCACGCTAAAACTATTCACATCGCCTGATGCTATTTCTAGACGCCACACAAGCAGATCTCTTATCTAAGTACAAATGATGTTATTATTATTAGCACTCATGGGAGGGAAAAAAAAATCTTTCAAGTCCTTCTTCAACTTCAAAGGGCCTCAATAAGTCAGCTTTATTTTTCTAGAAGCCCTCCGAATTTAAAATGCTCAAAATAAATGCTCTATTCCCGGGGAGATTTTGAAGTCCCCCATCACGGAGTGCTAATTAAATACGTGTGCCTCTGTCTATTTTTCTTTATATGTACAAGACACTTTGCAATGCCACAGAGTATATCTGCCTAGAATTTGCATGCGACTATACACACGCACGTGTTTACACAGCCAAATCTGCCTTTCTGTGTTGGAATGAAGGCTTAAGGAATGCTTCTCATAAACTATAAAGTGTCTTGTTTCTTTGTAAAGGAAGTCTGTGTTTAGACAACATCCTATAGTGAGGGGCCAAGTATAAAGGTGTTTTCGCTCTAAGAAATGTACATGGTTTATCATTTTGCTGAGGCCTCAACATCCTGCACATTTTGTAAGCTATGATCATAGAACACAGACTACTTTTTACAGGCATAAATGCCCAAAATTAAAATTAGTCCTTTAAAAGTACCAATTTTGAATTTTATAAATCTGGGCAGAGTTACGTTTCTCGCTTAATTTTTACATAAATTGGAAATAAATGTACGTTTATTCCAAAAGGATTTCCTGTTTCTTTTAATGCACATTTATGCTTTCAAACGTGTAGCCTATACATACGCTAGGTGCTGGGGACACTCTTTACAAAAGTCCTCTTCCTCTTTATATTCTCAAGCATCCAACCAGGTTTACTATTCTCCCCTTTCCACCCAGGAACTGGGCATGGTCTTTCCCAAAATGCTAATGATGCCTGCCCTGTGACATTTTATATTTGAAAAATATCTGAAGATTGTTACCAATAAAGTAAGAATACAGCTGAAGAGAGCAATGGATGTTTTGAGTGCACTTCACCACACGGGGATTTCCTTGTATTAAGGCTTTGTCTTCGATGACTGATACAGAATCTAAGCTGCAGCCCCCATAAAGCATATGGCCTACAGGACACTTAATAAGAAAGAACATGGTCTGTGTTTTATAACCTGAGCCCCTTACCTCTTCAAGCTTAAGAAAGCCCTGAGCTCTCATAAGGATTCCACCGTCACAGTGTTCTATTTCCTCTTGTCAATACTTAGCAGTGAAGTGTTCCCAGAGACATGAATGGTCAGGTCCATTAAGCATTTATCGTGCATCTATAGGGTAGACACTAGGTACCTATTTGGTGCTGTGGAATCAATCCTGTTTTGGCTGGAACTCCATCCAAATTTTATACTTCAAGAGCCTGCGAACTTGGAACAGAACCAACACAGGCATACCCTGTAATCCAGGAGTGTAAGTATAGTTTGCATATTACCCATACTTATGGAGGAGTAGGCCCTTAATCCATCACATTAAACTAAACCCTGGATGAGACTTTCACAGTGCCTGCCCTGCCCACAGTCCCTGCTCAGAGGGTAATCTTAAAAGACTAGGCTCCTAGACCAATAGTCCTAATTCTGGCCTCATCTGACAGTTCTAGTGATGGGCACCTGAGAGGCCACCAAATAGGGGATTGCTTTGGGGATCTGAATTAGTAACATGCAAGGGAAAGTTAACACTAAGAATGGAAACCTAAAGGTAACAGGGTACTAAAAGTTGACAGGACTTTGGTGGGCCAAAGCCCCAAGGATACAATAGCTATGAGATGAGAAAGATAATGCAAGGCCCTCAGTACTTGGTGTGTGTATGTCCCTTTGACCTCATCACTGACAGGGGCACTCACCAGCACCCAGGATTGCCCTGTTATTTTCCAGTCATCTTGTTAAAAAGTTGCTCCTGGTTCTGAACTAAAATATGTCTTTGACTACCATGGCCTCGTTGTGCCTTCTGAAACCCTGGAGAGACAGTCCGCCCATCATCCACTTGACAGGCAAGGGCAATGACCATGTCAACATTCTCTTCACCCCCAATTCACACTCTTTTTTACCCTCCAGCCTGAACCAGTTTCTTTAACCATTCTTTTGTCACACTTTCAATTCCCCTGAAAAAAACGCTTTGAAGCTGTCCTAGGCCACATCCCCAAGGAAAGTTAAGGAATGAATTAGGACAAAATGGAGACAAAGTCCAATGTCATCTCTTCTCTGCATCCTCTCCAGTCACACGCAGACCATGGAACACCACCCCAAACTGGCCACCCCCTCCTGGGTCCCCAGTGCACGCCATACAGAGTCCTCTCCCCAGAATCTGTGCTTTCCCTCGGCTAGCCACTTCTCAGCCTTGCTATTATTAAGACGTGGCCCTGGGACTCAGTGCTAAGAGAAGAAAGTGAGTCAACTGACAGTGCCACTTCCAGCCCTGGCCCATAATCATCTCCCGTGCATGTTCTTCTAATTTTTTCCCTTTCTGGCTGGCTGCGGTGAAGACTCCAGCAATCTTGAAGGCCACAAGACGATGGCAGAGTCTCCTTCACTTAGGGCCCTGAATGACAAGGAAAACCCTTACCCAACAGAAACACTGACTTCGTCTATTAGGTGAGAAGCAAATAAACTCTTACTATGTTTAAACAACATTGAGACTATCCATCTTACCCTGATACACAGTCCCTTTAACATTTGACACCACTTACATATACAGTATGCCTATCTCTGCCAACTGGACTACACTCCTTGAGATCAGGAGCTGTGTCTGTACCTACGGCACCTGGGAGCACAGTGCCCAACACTTAGGAACTACTGGATAGTGACAGAAGAGAATCTGGATTTGAATCCTACTCAGTGACTTCTTTTTGCTATTCCCATAATTTTTCAATAAGCATAATCTTCCACTAGCTTATAGATGATAGAAATTCTCTGCGGAGAGATTTTGCTCCAAAGATGTTATAAATACGGTTTATGAATTACTGTTTCTGGTATTTGTGAAGATGTTTCTTCAAGAACTGGGCAAATGGCTGATTTCCCAGTGGATCAGCATAACTCTGTTTATATTACAGTTTAAAGACTGTTTCAGAGTCTTTCAAGTGCCTCATCCCAGGGACAGAAGTTCTTTGCCAAGCATCACAAATGCCGAATTTGGAATCAGACATAGTTGTTTTTTTGTTTGTTTTTTTTTTGAACTCTTATTCAGGCTACCACATCTGGATGGGCTTGGTGTTCACTCATGCAGAAAACAGAAATCTCACTCTAATAACAACAAAATGTAACCCATTTATGCCACAATCCTTTTTTGTTTAAGTTTACACATTTCTTTCCTCTTACATATTTTTTTTCTAGTAGAAACACTAGTGACAATAAAAGTGCCACAATATGCTGGTTCCATGAGTTCAAGATAAAGTTCATATAGTGTGGATATCATATTACCCTTTATCTTTATACAATGTGACTATTGTATAAGGTATGATTTATCACCATTCCTTTGTGCTGAACTCCCTCCCTCTAATATTTCGTTGTTGTGGTTTTGCTGTATCTGATACTGGTACTTTTTTTAAAAGCTGTGTCTTGTGTACTGCCCTTGTTCATTTTTCTGGCTTGAGAGACATCTTTCTTCAAAGGACAAAGCTAAGTTTATAATTATTCGGGGAAATTTTAAATGTACAACTAAGGTTGCCAACGAAATACCTGGCAGCCAAAAAGCAGAGGGACTTTCCTCATACCTCTGCCAAGTATATATGGAGCACCAGGACAAGAAAAGTGTTGTCACATGATCCAAAAATGCAGCCTTTTTTTTTAAAGAGCCCTACTGCTGGGCTGAATGTTTGAAGAGTCACTTTAACCACATCCTGTAATCAAACCATCTGGAACACAGCGCTGCGATTAGTCACCCTGAACATTGGGCTTTATCTGAACAAACAGTGTATGGCAGTGGAGCTTGGGAGATAGGGCAGTACTAACAAAGGGAAGTGTAATGAAACACTTTATGCCCTAGTGTGCCGCCACCCCAGCCATAAACCCCAGAGACACGCTGCTCTGGTGTTAATGTACTACTTTAGGAAAGCACAGTGAGCTTAAAGATTAAAGGACTGAAGGGCTAAAAATTGCTGGTTTGGATAGATGTTCTCTGTCGGCGGCTGGACTACGTTGGCACCACACTATCTACATTAATTATAACCGCTCCGATGACAGTTCAGCATTCCTACTAGGGTCTGGTGTTATTTTTTCAGGACATGAGGAACAAGTTTCATTTATGGGAGGATAGTTATGGCTCTTTATTCGTCAGTGGTTAATTTGAACACTGAGACATTTCTTTTTGATTCATCAAAACCCTTTTCATAAATAACAAGAAAAAAATCCAAAGAAACATACTAATCCAACACCAAAATGCAATGGCAAAATGCTGTTCTAATATGCATTTTAAAAGATGGTATTCTTTCTTACTTCACTGTGCTTTAAAGTACATTTGATCATGGGATGCAATCTATGGAAAAATTTTTTTTAATCTGAAAGGATTTCCCCCCACTAAATACATTGAATAAGCCCTAAAAGAAAAAAAAAAGAAAAGGAAAAAAAAACCCCAAAAACATGGCTAAAGAAATCTTGTTTCCCCATGGGCCTTATGGTTTAATACACAAAAGAACACAGAGCCACTTCCATCACTGTCACCTCCCCTGCAGCCTTTGTTCTGAGGCCTGATGAGCTGTATTGATTTGGGAAAATCATTGAGCTTCTTGGAAAACTAGACTCTCGCTTATTCACTGCCATCTATTTCTTTCCCATGAAGACAGGTGGTCAATATCCAGTTGACTGGTCAGCGAAAAGAAGCTCTTGCTGCTTTTCTTTTCTTGCTTCCCCAGTAACATTATCCTTTCCCACTTCCAGAAAATACAATGGCCTGTTAAGAAGTCTTGTGGGTAAGAAGACGGAGCGGAAAGAAGGCTTTGCAAGGCTGTCCCATACATTTGCATGGGGGCCTGCACTGCTTATGTGGATGGTGACAATATTTTCACTGACCTAGTATTACACAAGTTTAAGCATTAATAAAAACTTTGATAGCTTAACATATAACTTTTAAAAAAAACCAAATCAAACAAATCATTAGAGCTCAATATAATGTTTACTGCAGAAAAAGATGCTTTATGTCTTTTAAATAATCAGTACATGTGTTTCTACAAGTTTCATCATTATACGATGTCATAGATGTCAGTACAGACATTCTGGGGAACAAAGAGCATAATGAAAAAAAATCACGCACATCGAGATCTTTAGGAAGTAATTTTAAACATGATCAGTAACAAAAAACATGTGCTTTTAAGCTAGGCAGATATTTATATCCTAAAGCAACATTGTCCTTGATGGCTTGAGGCTAGTTTTAAAAAAAAATACATGTTGCAACCATTCACACCACAATCTGTAACCCTTCTTGCTCAGGCAGTTCCTTTAATAGTTTCTGCTAAGGTGCCCAGGGTCCCCCACTTAGAGATAGGCAGGAGGACAAGTTTAAGGTGATAGTGTTGGGAAGGAGGTGGGGGGAAGAAGACAAGCCCCTGAGCTTGATTCAACAAGGGCAGCAAGTCATATAGACTTAGCCAGGCTGCATCTCAGCAGCCGCCCCCTGCCCTTCCAAGGGGATGCTTTTCAAGCTGTGGTCCATCCAGGCTCAGGCAACACACAGCGGCACGAGGTGATACACTCAAGTAAAAGATACAAGATGACGGAGGGGAAGAGGCAGAAAGGAGAAAGAGACAAGGGAGATGGAACAGCAAAAAATACAGTCAGTCTTCTGAGACAGACATTTGGAGCAATTTAAATGCATGAACTGAACATGTATATGTATGGAGCATATGTGTATATGGATACATTTTTATAAAGAGGTTTCATTTCTTCCATCCAACTTTCCTTGAGGCTTGGAGGCACAGAGACAAGCAACAGCACCACTCTGATTCCCGGTACAGAGTTCTAAACCTGCATTTCCCCGCTGCTCCTTTGTAAGCACACATTTGTTTATATGAAATCTGATGAGTTGAGATGACTGATTTCTAGCGCCCACAGGTTGTTCGAGCCCTCTCCTTTTTTTAAGGCACAATTTCCTCATGAGAGTAGTGGAATGATTTCTCATTCCCCTCCTCCCTTTCTTCATGGGAAGACCAGAGTTTAGTGCCAATTATAACAGAACTGCCTCGCCTCCCCCAATCCAGTCTCACAAGCTTTAATTATGAGCTCAGTAGGAGATGATTTTTTTCTTCCTTTAAATAAAAGCATTCCGAAGTTTGGGAGACGTATTTGATAAGTACTCACTGAACTAGGCCTACTATGAGCCGTAATAATGACATGGTTCTTATTTTATTACCTCTTAACGCATCGTTCCTTCAAGAACGTTATTTTAGGACGCACCTCTGGCCAAGGGGCCTGGGCACAAGCACACAGCCGGGATCCCCCAGAATGCGAGCGAAGTAGCCTCTCCACACCCCCACTTTCAGACTCACATGCCACTGAAGATAAGCAACTGGAAGACCACAGGCCCCTTCACATCATCAGGCCCTGTCACTTCCTGCACTTAATATTAATCACAGGACCTTTTCAGCTAACAACTTCTACAGTCAGGATCTCCACAATGCCATTACTTCAACTTGAAAAACAGGTAAAGAGAACAGCAATATCGGGGGTGGGGGGGTGGTGAAGAGAACTATCCTTAGGGCAGAAACTCCCCCTCTATGCCACTGCCCCTAAGAGAGGGTCCTCTAGGGCTAAAAGGGGGGGACGGGTATAAAATACTCTAAATCTGTAAAGTCATTGAACAGAGATCTGTATCTCCCTACTTCTGGGTGCAGGCAGCAAGCAGTCTGTCCCCTATGGCAGGAGCAGGGGAGGAGGAGCAGACAGGAAGGCAAAGTAATTGTTGAGATAAATGAAAATGAAAGCTGCAAAAATAAATAAATAAACAAACAAACTAACAAACAAATAAATAAATAAATAAATAAAATGAAAAGCCTCATTCATATACTACAAGGGGGGAAGGCACGGAATAGGTGTCCGGTCTCCCAGCATGTCCATCACCTAGTCTTCCTCACAAACCTATTATAAATTGATGTAGGTGGGAGATTAGCAGGGTTTCAGGTCACAATGCTAGCAAATTACTTGTCAAAATATGTGTACTATAACTCCAGATTATAGGACTGTTGTAGAGGACTGCATTTTAAAGTAATTTCTTATCCTCAGTCCTTGAGGTACAACGGGACAGTGGGAACCGACTGACAATTATGCTCACATCAAAGGGCTGCTACTGATGCACGTATCTCACTGGGGCTGAAGAACCAGGCTTCATATAAATTATGATGCTTTATTTAAAGTCAGAGCACTTATTTGCTTTTGTGCCAGCTCTGGGCCCTTTCCATCGCTAGCTCTACGGGGCCCAGGAGAGCACACATTCCTACGGCTCGGCTGGCCACCAGCTGTGTACACCATAAATCATAAAACCTCTGAACAAGCCATTCTTTACAAAGGCCAACAGCATTTACTGGAGATGATCACTCCGCTATTATTCCACTTGCTGAAATTTAAAATAGCAATTTACAATGGCGGCTGAAAAATAGGGAACTGCCTCTGTCAACTCGGGGTGTGTGTGTGTGTGTGTGTGTGTGTGTGTGTGTGTGTGTGCTCTGCACCATACATGGCACACAAAGGGGTAGGGACGTTGTGTGTGTCACCTAAAAGTCAGCATCTGCACATCTAAAAAGGAAATAAGGGATGTGGATGTCATAGAATTCAGAGTCAGTGGCCTCACAATAAAAAGCAATGGGGTGAGTGAAGTTTATGTGCCTGGGAAACCTCCCTGTTCTCACCTGGAGGTGGCCTTGCCCCGGGCAGCGTGGGAGGTAGTTCACATGCTCTGGTCATGATGCCACATAATTATGGCTCTGGTTGAGAATGTAATAAGGAAGCTGAAGGCATTAGCTCTAATCAAGCTCAGTCTGCAGTCAATTTGACTTTGAGAACCAGGGAGGAAGAAAGAATGAGTGACTGGTGATCAAATGGAGCCCCCTAAGCACCCAAAAAGATAGCTCTGGAGACTGGCTCACCTTGCTCCAAGCCCGCTTTGTAGCTACTTCACCTTGAACTAAACCTCTCTGAGCCCCCTGTTTCATCATCTATAGAATAGGGGTAGTATCAATATCAAATAAGATGTGATTTATGTAAAGCATTGTAACATTGGGCGCTGGCACAAAAGAGTCACTCAGCAAATGGACTTTGGCTTCCTCATCCTTGAAACTTCCCCCTACACCAGGTCACAAGCTGAGGAATGGAAGGAGGTGCCAAAACATCAAGAATTCCCCCACTCAGAAATAACCACCATCAGCAAGCCCCCTGCATTCCTTCCAGGTAGAGCACCCTGACATATGGGTGTCTCCACTAATTGTCCTGTATTCCTGGTGACGGGGCTTCCCTCTGCATGCATGTGGCATATCTGTCTTTTAGAATCTTACAAGGTGCAAATTCCAAACATTAAGAACTTGTCCAATTTATACATCTGTCTAAATTGCGAAGTGCGAAATGAAAGGTCCCCAGCACCTAGACAACAGAAATGAGAGCCTGCAGCAGGGCTCTGGGGACGCAGATTCAGGTTCCGTGCAAACTCATCTTCCCAACTCCCAGCTGAACAGACCAGTTTTCTTGACAATGGCCAGAGGCTGCCTTCCCACCCTCCCCCACCCCACATTCCAAAGTTCTTATCTTTCAGGGAAGAAAAAAAGCCCAACAGAGTTACAAGTATTTCAATAACGTGCTTAGAGACCAGCTCTTTTCTGTAAACAAGCCTAATGAAGCGTGACTAATAGTGCTCTCCTGAAGCAGAGCAGAGGGAAAAGGGCCTTTGTTAGCACTTACTGGAGCAAGTCCTGGTTGTGCTGGAGCAGAACAAAACTTAGCTGGCTATTGATTGACCAGCCCCGCTTCCTCCGTAGGTGTCACTGCTTTGCTGTCTATTTCTGTATACTGTGAGTATAAATACATGTGTTTATGTAGACACAGAGATGTCCTACACACACACACACACACACACCCCAGGATACAGACACACACAGCCAACCTAAGCTAACTTTGGGTTGCATTTCTCTGCAAATCCGATGAAGTATTCAAGGCAGCTAAGTGCAACCTAATTCCTCTCTGATACTTGTGTCTCTTCTAGTCCTTCATATTACCTCACATTTCTTTCCATGTTGTCAGTACCACGAGCGTCAATTTCAGAGCCTGTAAGCCAACTCCCCCTGTGGACACTTAAGAGTTTCCGAAGTCACTATAATTTAACCTGATCTGGTTATAACTTGCGATACGGCGATTTACTGTAGTTTTTAAATAAATTCAAAATCGCTGATGTTTCCTTTCCCCATTTCACCTATCAATTCTAAAACTCCTGAAATGTGGCACCCCGCGGTACCTGCTAAATAAATATTCCATGATGACTTTAATTCTCTTCTTCAATTAAAGTTTGTCTTCAGTGCTATGAACACACACAACAATGATGTTAGCAGGAATAGCCGGCTGACACTGACCCAGACTTCTTTTTGGACAGGCTGGATGGAATTCAAGTCAAAGCCTGCTTTCCTTGCGACTCGAAGCACAAATTTCCGTATAAATTATGGACTGCACTTTAGCCTCATCTGAAACATTAGCCCCGCAGGCTGATAAGCTCTGACCCCAGGTGGCATATCAACCCTCTCAGAAGAGGCTGGAACATTAGTGCTTTGCACTGGGGACTAAGGCGTGAGAGCCAATCAATCAAGCTCTCTGACAGCTTTTATGGCCTCTGAGCTTTAGGCCCAAGTCAACCTCCAAGACGCCTATTGTTCGCATTATTCTCTTCTTCTCTTGTCTGATGAAGTTAGGGTTAAGTCCAAGGCTTCAGAAACAGAGAGAAAGGCTATTGTTAGTAACTCAGTCTTTATTGACTCTGACCTGCAGGGCAGCCAGCTTGAAGTCTTTTCCAGAAAGTAATGCACTGTTAATTGCAGCTCCTCATCTCAGGGTGTGTTTTATACACCTCTTTTCACTGAAAGAAGACCTGACTCAACATTTCAACATTTTTCTAGGTTGCCTTGTAACATTCTCAGGAATTAACACACACACACACACACACACACACACACACACACACACACACACACACACCTGATTAGTACCCGCCAGTCTCTAAATCAGTAAATCTAATACCAATGAAAACACAGAATGTTTGGCTGGACGATGCTAACACGTGGCAGTTGGCATATGGAGCATTAGATTATTTTTTTTCATGGCAAATATCTTTGAGGATTAGTACATGGGCCAGGAAAATGCTTGATGAAGAAATGAGGTAGAAACCTATTATTTCCTTCGGTTGTCCTTTGCTTAAAAAAAAAAACAAAGAACTTTTTCGGCTGAAACTACAATGGTAGCTATATGTGTGAGCAGTCAGCAACTGACTGGATGGCCCCAGAGTGAAGAGTACAAAATGCCACTTGGGCTTTGTTTGCAGAATTCAGCATTCTAAAGGCATTGCAAAAATTATTTATTTGAAAGGAAAACCAGGCAATCCATTATCTAGTCTTATCCCAACAGGCCTCTCAAAGAAAAGGGAAAGGCAGTGGCCTGGAACAAGGGAAGCACCCAGGTCTATCTGTCCTGGCTGTGGGTGCCTAGCCCCGCCCTGCCACACAGCAAGGCCATCCTCCGCCCCTTCGGCCAAAAAAAAAAAATATATCACATATTGACATTTTGGAAACTGAATTTCTTGGATAGAAAAAAAGCTCAGAAAACCAATGGCTTGTTTTGTTTTTTTTTTACTTAGCTTTTGATTTAGAAATTTTGAGCCACAAAATTTTGAACATTTAGCCACAAGACGATGCTATTTTATTTAGTACATCCCAGCATATGAATTAGTATATATGAATCCGTGCACACTTTTCCAAACAAGTGAATAGAAAACCAATTTTCAATTAAATTTTGCTCCACTTGTGTGTTTGATAGTGTGTACTGACTGTCCAAGATATGTGGATATAATTCTAGATTTGATAAGCTTTCCATAAAGGTGGTGGTTAGAACAAATTGTGCTATCAGTCCCAATAAAGTCTCTTGGTATAACAGATGACATTTGCTGGTGCCATTCAACCCAACTCAACTTTAATATTAAAGAAAATTTGAATTTTCTAATTTAACCAAGAATGCACAAAGTACACTAAATTAGTAAAGATCATGGGCTACCAGGGTTAAAAAATTTTTTTGTAAAATATTCAAAACAAAATTGAATGTGTAGCCTGTTCTTATATAAAAGGACTTCTTTGGGCAGTCCTGTTTCTTACAGCACAGGAATAAGTTAGGAAAAGATGAAAAGAAAATGAACTAAAATATTCAAGTAGCTGTTGTATATAAAGACAGCCTACAAATTGTAAGTCTTGACTCAATAAAGATGGAAGCTGTCAGGGGACAAAATAGATATCACTAAAATGTTTTAAGCCTATAGACAAACTGAACTTAAGATCTGATCACTGAATCTTAGTAGAGTCGTTGAAATTGGGGTTTCCTCTGAAGCTTCAAAGAAGGCAATTCAAAACTAATAAAAATAAGCATTATTTTACACAACAGGCAGCTAACATTTGTGTTACTGTTCTCAGGGGGTAAAGACAGAAAATAAATATAAGGAACACTGATTGAGTGTTTTATTGTGCGTAGGTCACAAGAATAAGTGTTTTACACAGATTATTTCATTTCTCAGCACCTATGTGCCGGGTTCTTTTGTTATTTCTATCTTACTGAGGAGCAAATTAACTCTAAAAAAGCTTCACAGACTTTCTCCCCAGGCTAGAAAGTCAGAGATTTGAACACAGGCAGTCTGAGCAATAATACCGTGCTCCTAAGCTACATTATGTAAGTTTAAATAAACATAAATTTATAAATAGCACAAATTTGTGAAGAAGCTACGCATGCAAGGATGGGAAACCACAAGGTAAGTAAGGCCATCTAAGTGACGACCAGAGGTGTGCCTGGAGGCATGTGCTGTAGACACACATCTCTTCTTCCCAGCTCCCCGTCCAGGGACATCACATTGGAAGCTTGAAATTGACCATGGTGAGAATACTACATATAGCACAGCAAACACTAGGCATCAGGGGTCCCCTTCTCCCTGCCCCCACAACTCCCACCCCAGAGCCAGTTGTTAGCTATTTACCAACACACCAGTGGCTATAAACTTTAATTTGTTGAACTGCTGTTCTTCTATCCCACAATGTGCCTTGTCAGAGAAACCAGTGGTCTGAGAAAAGCATGGAACCTGAAAACCCTTCTACTGGGTTGTCGGAAAAGTCATGACGCATTTTTGCAACGAAAAACATAGAAAAAATACATCATGACTTTTCGACAACCCAATATATTTACATTTAACTACTTACAAGGTATCCACAGTATAAAACAGAGGGATGGTTCTAGAATTCACTAGACTACAGTTCTAACTTATGGTTTTAGTTGTTGATTCAAAGGGAACACAATTCACAATTCCAGACTTCTCTAGTTTAAGCACTCACATCTACCAGTCCCCAAATCATGCCTATTTTGACTCCCTACTAATTCCCAACTCCATCCCCTCCTCTCCATCCATACCACTGCCCAAAGTCAGACCACGGTTAT
>NW_017731371.1:2683033-2685213 GCF_001890085.2 Hipposideros armiger
TTAGAGAAATCTGGAACCTTCCTCTGGGATTTCAGAAGCCACCCACTCTTACGGAACTATTACAAAAGCAATTGATGAGGTACATTTGTCCCTCACCTGATGGAGATGCTCTAAAAACAGACCATAACCGGCCCAGCCATGGCAGATACAGACTGTTGGCTTCTCCCACTATTCCTTGCAATTTAATGAACAGTCATATCCAACAAATCTCTTCCTGATCGCCTGCCAGTGGTTATTCTCCCCGACTCCGGGCCCCAAAGAGAGATTTGTCATTGCTTAAATAAATTTTACAGATGTAATAGATAAAGGCAATAAAGAAAAACAGAGCTTTTATAAAACAAAGCTGACAGAGCAGAAAGCTATCTCTCCGTAATGGCCACGTCAGTTTGTGCGTCCGAGGCTGCCGACGTGTACCGAAGGGAAATAGACGATGAAGCTTAGGGAGCATGAAATGACAGCCTTCTCTGCCTTTCAGGAAACATAAATTTTATTTGCTGAATGTCAGTTTTAAAGCTACGGTCTTCAATCTGCATGGGTGATAACCGGAAATGGATTTCAGGGAGATATACAATTATTTCACTTAGTGCCGAGCAGGGCAAATCCCAGGGGACACGTTTGTGATTATCAACAGTGGAGAACCCGGGTGCACTTCAGAGTGATGCTTTCTTGTTATGATCCTTGTTGGCACAGATTAGTTTCCCTGCCTTTTGGTTAGCTTGCCACTGGAAGTGGTGCTGGAATTGGAACTAACTGGTGGAACTGGTTACTGGTACACTAACTGGAAGTTAGCATTACTGGAAGTGAGCACATTCATCACTTGTGCACGACAAGTGGCCCGTGACTTCTCAGGGACTTTCTTGGTGCTCACTGAAATGCAGAAAGGTTTTCTTTTCCAGTGTGCGTTAGACTAGCTCATGCTCTCCCAATGGTACAAATAGATAAGCTTCTTTAAAAATGTCAGGTCTTTAGGCTATGAAGGAGCATGTAGCTGGCTTCTAATAAAAGGGAAAGAGATGCAAAGGACACTAGCTCAATAGTCTTTCTTTCATAATATAGCAAAGGCACTTTTCCCCCAGAAGATTGGTAACTCATTTTGACTAATCTCTTCACAACTCAAATGATCAAAATACAAACTGGGTTTGCTATATGTGTGTGTTTTAATCTGTTTAACAAATTGTGGCATTGAATGTTTAACTCCGGTTCATGAAATTAGCCTAATTTTGTTAGGGCAGATTTTTACATCGAAACTTGGTAAATGTGTATAAATCACAGTGTGCAGGCAAATGTTCTACAGTGTATAACAAAGAAATACTAAAAACTTTTTCTTTATAAAAAATTGCTATTCAAAAAAAAATGCCCATAACGGCAACAATGCAAATGCCACTAATCAATATATGAGTAAATGTGGCCAACACAGATGCAGATGGTGTCCTCGGGTGCAGGAGATTACAGAAATGGACATTTTCATTTCCTTACTATAAATTGGCAATTCAATTGAAAGTCAAAATAAATTGCCTGATCCCTGAGTGCATGAGGAATTTAGGATCAATCTTTCCAGATAACTTCTACTTAGAATGCATTCGCTACCCCAGCCCAGTCATCATGTAAAAGAAATAAGAGAAAGAAATTTACTGGTATGGGTTTGGGGACTGGAAAGGGGGCAATAAACATTTATTTATTTTATTTATTTATTTTTTTACAAAGACGTACTCTTCACAACTATACCTCTTCCTGCTGTTTACATCCTACGCGATCTCAGAGGAAAGCTGTTTCTGACAAGCACTGAAACTGGGCTCCTGGGACAGTGTGTGTTCACTGCAGAGCCAGCAATACATTCACCCCCCCTCCCCTCACCGGCACCTTTGTTTGCAGTCAAGACACCTGCTAGTCTGATGCAGCTGTCAGGAAGGACCCACACGGCAACATGAACACCACTGTTAACTGTAAGAGTACCTGTAAGGGTCTTCCCATCTCCTAGGTGGGAATACCAAATTATAAAGGATATGCTGACAAAAAAAGGAAAGCACTCCTGTCTTAGCCTACAACAAAAAGGGAATTGTAGTTTTGTTTGTTAATTTAACAAGTGCATGTAGTGCTGACTATGTATCAGGCACTATTGAAAATGTCTTACAAATGTTAACTCATTTAATCCTCCTAACAACACAATGAAGGGGTGGTAC
>NW_017731371.1:2686428-2705884 GCF_001890085.2 Hipposideros armiger
CTTGGCCCCATCTGCAAGGCAGTTCTAGGCTGCTAAACATGAATGTCTCAAATTTATGGCACATAAAATGACTTAAAAGAATGAACCATACATAAGACCTGTTGCAAAAAACATACCGCTAAAATACAATTCATTTTGTGCCACATTTAGTGCACTAAGAAGAAAAACAACAACAAAACGTCGGATGAAGCAGTACCCCTGACTACCTTCACTGTGTACGAGTATGACCACAGACTTCCTGGGACAGCACCTTGATAAGAGAGGTGCAAGTGATACAGAACAAGCTTGGTGACTACCCCCGTTCTTCACCCTTCCCTCACCCCACACTGCCTGCCAATGGTGTGCATCTCTGCACTGTCAGAAATGACATTACTAAATAGAGTCCATCTAAATCAGCACTGGGAAACACTTGTTCTGCTTCTTTCATCACAAGGCTGGAAAGGCAGCCAGTGAGGGCTGAAACGCCTGCATGCCCAGGCATTCACTACCTTTGCTGTAAAACAGGAGGTTTCCCAGGATGGCAATTGGTCATCATACCCTAACGGCCTAATGGAGATGGTACAGGGCTAAGGGACCTGGCAGGAAGGGCTGAGCGACACACAATACCCAAGCCAAATGGAGCGATCCTGACAGTGCGGCCACGGGCTTTGAGGCTCTGGCTTTTTCTACATGTTAAGAATCGGGGTTCTTAATTTTGAGGGAACTATATAGAGGGCAGGTTTCCGAACCTGGGTTGCTGGATAGACTACAGAGAAATCTGTGACTCTCTTCTCTCAAACAGACAAGCACACATTCCCTAGAAGATGGTACATGTGGGTTTCTAACCCGGGCCTATCCGACTCTAATGTTTTCCCAAACTCACTGGATGATAAAAATCCCCTTGAGTGTGCATTAAAAATACTGATTCTTAGTTCTACTCCAGGCATCTAAGGTGATTCTTGGAACAACTAGGCTAACAGGCCTTAAAGAAAAACATACGTTTTGTGAAATAAGACATGCATAAACCATGTTGAGTTTTTCCAGGAAAGAAACGGGGAATAAAGGTTTTGATTAATGACTTTCCAACATTCTGGGGGATGGAGCTGCAGGTGGGGGTGGGAGGTATTATGTGATTCCTTTGGGAAAAGTCACCAAGGAGGCTGGAATGAGGCTGAGAATTCTTTATCGGCCTGAGCCCTTTGACAGGAGTATTAATACAACAGCTTAACTTGGTTTAAAGAAAGAATTATTTCACCATCCACACTAATCTCTTCTGGCAAGAGGCAGAATTCTGCTCTGGCTATTCACAAAAGATGATGGAGCCCAGCAATCCTTTCTTCAATAGAGGGGAGAGCTTGGGGCTTTTCAAAATATTAATATAGGCTCACTTATTAAGATAAAACGATGTGCTACAGCACTGAAAATTCTCACACTGGAGTAGCTATCTATTTTCTTTCACTGTTTTTTTTTGTTTTTTTTATTTTTTTATGGAAAGGATCTATAAATAAGTGTCCATTTTCACATCATAGCCTAAAATATTAACATTTTGAGATGCTATGTAATTGGGTGCTTGCTCTCTTACCAGACGTCACATAACTGAACAGATCACTGTGGAAGATAAAATAAACTGTAGCTTAGAGACTAATAGCAAGGCTAGCTTCTTTATGGTTAGAGGCAAGATTCCTCTACCAGGGACACAGAGTATATGAGGGTGGGTGTTCCTAAGGATAACTTCCGACTCCATCTAATCACCACTATAGAAGCAGAGTTAACCAGTACCCTTTTCATTAAGTTTATCAAAGGCCTTTTCTTCCCTTCTCTTTTGAAAGGATAAGAAAGAGAAAGAGAGAGAGAGAGAGAGAGAGAGAGAGAGAGAGAGAGAGAGAGAAAGGGAATAGGGAAGGAGGGAGAGAAGGGAAGGAAGAAGAAAAGGGAGAGACAAGCAAACACAGCTTGCCTTTTCTCCACTGCTTCACCACAAAAACCTCTTGTGAAGTCTTCAAAAATAACAATTCAGCAAAAAGTGACAGCAGAGCAACCACTGAGTCAGCCCTTATAAGTCCTTTTCAAAAAGCCGCTTTCAGTGAATCAATTTTCAATGTTGTTTCAGTTATTCTTAGGGAGAAAACTTTCTACCCCCTCCCCTTCTCCTTTGGAAATTTGGTAACCATAGTTTCTGTATCCTGCTGAGACTTGATATGTAGAGCTGTATTCTACCTGCTATTAAGCTGCTGATAGCAGTGTTTCTGTTGCAATTTATGAGCAATGTCAGTTGAAGGCAGAGAGTATTGTACACACTATATTTTCCCAGCTGGAGATCTCCGTGAATGGAAAGCAAAAACATGAATACACATGCACTGTTGGCTTGAGGGAATAAAAAAGCAAGAAAAAAAAAAGCCAGGCTAAAAAATCAGGTGGGTGGTCTTGATTATAAACCAAGTAGATAATAAAATAGTCAAAGGAAGCACTAAGTGGTCAGGAAATAGAGATACACAATCCCAGGAAAGTCTTTTTCAGCCTATATGTCTCCAGCTTAATTCTTAGGTGATGTGCCAAGACTCACCTTGCCACCTGGGGTTTTAAATAACTTGCTGTAACCAGGAGGTCATTTGAAACCCCCAAAACAAATCCCTTTCCACATTCCGCTTCTAATGACGACTATAGCACAGGTAAGCAGAACACATCCAATTTCCAACCTTCTCTTCCAAATGCCTCCACTTACACAGTGCCTCAAGAGTCAAACTTACCTCTTTGCCCTTAACTCAAAAGCATTTTATAAGAAAATAGAAATTGGGTATTACTTTTGTGGCTAAGAAACAGACACATTTTATTGTCTGTCCTTTGGTTTTTTTTAATCACTGGAGTACACAGAAAAGGTAACAGTCCCATTGAGGTCCAATTCTACAGAGAAAGGATCAAATAATAAATCAAGAAATTACCCAGCAAAATTGTTAAAACGCCAAAAGATTCTTTCCCTAAAAGTCTACTGAAAACTACAACATAAAATAGTAACAGGCACCTCATGAAATAAACTTAATTCTTCCTCCATAAATAAGATGCAGAATTGGTTTATATCAGCGGTTCCCAATACTGCTGCAAATTAGAATTATGGGGAAAAGTTTTTTTAATAACCATACCATAACTTGACCCCTAAATATTGGGATTCTGTTGATTTGGGCCTATCACTTTTAAAAAAACATGATTCTACTACTCTTCGTGAAAATAATGAATCATTAAAGAAAGAATCAAAACTTCAATTACATAAGTAGGCTATACAAGCTGGGAAAATGGGAAATTTGTCTCCAGGTACTAAAGGAAAAATGCGTGCAAAATGGATAATTACAAAAAATAAATGGAACATTCACTTATTTTCATTGAAACATAGTTTAAGATTTTTTTCCAAGTAGCCCTGGAACAGGTCCTCAATCTAAGTGTTCAACTGTCTTCCTAATCAGAATTGAATGCTTTTGATTCAGACACTCATCTCATAGTACCAACAAGTATAAAATAATAATACTGAGCCTGTTAAATTTACCAAGCCCAGAGTTAAACCAGGAGGAAAGTAATTACCATTTAAATGGCAACATGAAGTTCTTTGAAGAACAGCCTTTTGATGTTAGCATCTCAAATGCTAAAAGGCAAAATTTCAGATCTTGACATTCTTCAGAGGAAACGCAAAAAAACAAATAATGTCTCCTAGAAGTTCTTTCATCAGAAAAGCAAGTCGTATATCAGAGGCTTGTAGTCAGTACATGTAGTCAGGTCCTACTAAATTAAGGTGACTAAGAAACAACTAGGGGAAAAAAAGGAAGTACAATGGGTTGGCTTCCTTCTTAAAGAGCAGGGAAAAAAACAATAAATATAGCATGAGAGACTGGGCACTTGCAATTAATATACTTCTGGAGCCGCTAATATTCAAGGACGGGAACCTGACTATAATATCTAAATATCCTGACACACCTTATCCCCCACCATCAACGTTTGCATAGTTTGTGCATCTTTTCAAATGCATTCAAAACAAAGTGGGGAGTGCTTGTCATTATTAAACTCGTCTTTTAACTCACCGGGGAGGAGGGAAATTTTTCTCCTACAAATGATTAGAGAAACACCAGACAGTATGATATATTATATTAAGTATCTCCCACTCTTAATTATCATGCAATTGATTAACCAGTGGTAGATTAAACAGGCTGTACACTATTCAGACACTGCACAACACCCATGTTTATCCTCCAACCACAAGAGACGGTCTCATACTTTTATTTCTAGTGACTCACACAATGCGAGGCTCATAATAGAATTCAGTCAATTCTATTGAATGCTCTTGGCTTTTCACCTTTACACTCACTCATTTGTTTGTTTTTAATATAATGCTATATTTATCGCCACAAGACTAAAATCATGAAAATGAAACAGAGGGAAACACAAACCAGACAATAGCCCCAAACTTTAAAAAGAATACATGGAGGGAAGGGCAGGGTGGAAAAAAGAAAACCCTCGAGTACAATGAGACTTTTTCATTGTTTTTTGGCTTTTAATTAGCTGTGATATCCCTACTTATTATAATAAACAGTTGAGAATTTGCCATATTGCTTTAATCAGACATTTATTTCTGAATTGGTTTTTTATTTCAAAGATTTACGCAGCATGTAGTTTATGATTATTTAATTACAGAAAGACAACAATTATCATTGTTGGATGAAATGACATAATTGAGACCTTTTGCTGTTTATTATACATGTTCCTAAATCTGCAAGTCTTTTAATTATTATAAGACAAGGAGTGCCTACAAAGCAGGCTTTTCTGTTCAGAGACAGATCAAGTAATCATAAGAAAATTCACCCAGGACCATAATATAGTAAGAAGTGGAGTAATTACTGGGCTAGGGCCATGTTCCCCAAGCTTGCCTGATCATAGAAACCACCTGCGGAGCCCGGAGACCCCTAACCATCCCCCTGGAGGTTCTGGGTTCTGGAGCAGATGTGTTTTAGTAAGCATTCCAGGTAAATCCTATCAGCAGGCAAAGTTGCACAGGCCTCACTGTGCAACTCACTGTTGTGTGCCTCACTGTTTTGTGTCCAAGGAGCCCACAGTTGAGCACAGTGGTACAAAAACTGTTGCACATGAGAATCACTTGAGTGGTGTTTTAAAACCCCCAAGGTCCATCCCAGTTTAAAGTAGAACCTCTCAGAGTGGTACCCAAGCATCAGCATGTTCTACTTCCCCCAGGTGGGACAGCCACGTTTGTGAACTAATGACCTGTTTTAGCTTACTGCTCCTCAACCCTGACTGCTGATCAGAATAACCCTGGGAAAGTTATAAGCAAACAAACAAACAACAACAAAAACAATGCCTAGACTCCATCTTAAACCAACTGAGTCAGAATATTTGGACATGAGACCTGCGCACGGCATTGTCCAAAGTTCCCAAAATTATTTTAATGTGCAGTCTGGGTTGAGAAAAACAGGTCTAGTAGATAATAAGGTTAAAGAAAGTATTTAAACAACTTAATAGGGATTTACCCAAACATTCTTTCTCTGCCAAGCATGTGGCTCTGTTTGCCCAATAGAATAACAAATTTAAAAACAAAATAGTCTCTCCTTTGAAGGAGATTACAACTCAACTGGTCAGATAAATAATAATACCTAAATGAAAGA
Organism: Hipposideros armiger; assembly: GCF_001890085.2. Classification (NCBI taxonomy): domain Eukaryota; kingdom Metazoa; phylum Chordata; class Mammalia; order Chiroptera; family Hipposideridae; genus Hipposideros; species Hipposideros armiger. The sequence continues at coordinate 2,692,065 of NW_017731371.1, forward strand.
ACGAGAAAATATTACAAAGTAGCAGCAAGGATAAATTTACCAAACTCTGAATACTTAAGTGTGGAGCAGAAAACAAAAATGTTCTTAGTAAGTTTCCAGCTCATATCAGCTAGGTGCACATATTGTTAAAAAGTATGCAGATTCTTAATGAAAATTACTGAGGCTGACTTAGAGTCACGTTTGAGAGAAATAAAGTCTTCTGGAGCCTTCTAACCTGACTGGTGCTTTTATCTTTGAAGACTGCTTTCCTACAGGAAAATTCTAAAACACTAAAAGTTTCTTGTCTCTACTAGGATGCATTCCTAGTAGAGACTGTAGCCATCCTTTACTTAGAACTACCCTTAATCTATCTGTTATTTAAGGAAAATTCATTTACTAAGTCCATTTTTATGCCCCCCCTTCCAAGTGCCAGGTACCACTGGCTGCTTGGAACAGAGTGGAGAACAAGACAGAGTCTTATGCTCACATGCCATGTGGGACGGGACAGATAATAACCAAGCAAGCAGCTATAATTTTCGATACTAAGTCCTTGCAGGAAATAAAGCAGTGTAAGGATTTTAGGAAGTGATGGGAAAGAAGCTAGTTTGGGGATAGGAGTAAAGGAATGTCTTTCTGGGAACGTAATATTTGAGCCAAGATGGGAGACAGCTGGCCCTGCAGAAGATCTGGGAGAAGGGGGTTTGGGGCAGAGAGAAAGGCGAGGTACTGGAGTGGTAGTTATCCAACATGCCTTCTCTCAGAAGACGTGCTTGAGGAGTGGGCCACATTTATGGAGCATCTAATGTGTTCTTGACTGATATGAAGTTGAAGAGATGCCATTAAAGGCCTCAAGTGAACGCCACTGGAAAAACACAACCAGGACACCCAGTGACGAGTACAAACAACAGTAAACGCCCTGTGAACTCCGGAGGCGGAGGTGAATGGAGCACATATAAAGAAGGCAGGCATTCCATGTTGGATGTTCTCATTTCCCGACATTTCTCTTTTTTTCATCTTAAAAGTCCATGTGACTCTTCAAGCTGTGGGATTAACAAACATTAACGAAGTACATTTTGCAGCAGCGATGACTTTTAGTAAGAGCAGAGAAACAAAGCTACTGTTCCTTTATACTGTTGTGTAAATAGGGGCCTTTCTTTGAAGTGTATAATGAGTGGCCATTTTATAATCTATAATACCTGAAATATTTTGTGGCATACCCTCTTGGCAAAACAAATCTTAAAAAAAAAAAAAAATACCAGCATTCTGTTTAAAGTAGATTGGTTTGTTTAAAAACGGGCCTGGATACCAGGAGACATGTACAAGAATGTTCACAGAACAACATCTGAAATAGCAAAGAACTGGCCACAATCCAAAAGCCCATGGATGCAAGAATGGATAAATACTAATGGTGTATTGTAGTCAAACAACCTGGTACAGCGGAGAAAATGAACTAGAGCTTAATGTTAAGTGAAAACAGCAAGTTGAGAAAGTATACTGTATATAACTCCATTCATATGAAGTTAAAAACAGGCAAACAATGTATTATTATTTAGGAATTCAGATTCAGCAAAACATGGGCATAAAAACCACGAAATTCAGTATATTGGTTTCATAGAGACTAAGCAGCAGAGTGAAGATGAAGGAAGGGTCACCAAAGGTTTTCAAAGGTCCTGACACTGTCATTTCCTATTGCATTTAGGCTGTGAGACATACATGGTTGCTTTCATGTTGTTCTTTACACCTTACACATATGTTTAAAATAGAATTTTGCATATACTTAATAGTTAATAAAACAAGTCTTTAAAAACTGACTTCGGCATAACTCAGGTCTTCTTCACACAAATATGGCTCTGGCTTATTTCACATTTGTAGATAAATGCTTTTTTAAAAACATAAGTTTAACACCCTTTCTTCTATTTATTCAATATGTTGAAGAACACAGCCTGAAGAAAAGAAAACCATCTGAAAATGCAAGGCAAGCTGCAAACAAAAACCATTTTCCCTGAAAAGCCACGGGAAACTGGAGCTGGTGCTCTCTTCTTTGACAGAACATGGAGTCTGCGGTGCCCTGACACAACACACGGCCTGTGAGGCACGCTGCCGCTATGTTCACTTATAAGGGTGCCTTTTTACAGAAAACCAAGGATTAATTTTCCCAAGACTGCTAGGCAAGAACCTCCAAAAAAGGGAAAAATAAAACTTACATATCCATGCAAATCAAAATTCACAGAACAGTGGCAGGCAGCCAACCCAACTATTCCAGGTCTGCTCTCCCATCTGCTTGGCCAGTTAACTGCCGGAAAATACAAGCAAATCACTTCTTCTGCAACTAATTCTCAATAGGGCTCCTAAAAACCAGACTCCATGATGCAACTTTAATAAGACAGAACAGCTTATTATGATCAATAAAGCAAAGCCTTCCAGCAGTTGCTGAGCCAAACCCTGGCTCAAATGCCTCTTCGATGGACATGGGGAATGCACACCATCCTTCCCCAGCACTGCGGGAGGCCCTGGGCCAGGAAACGCTCACAAACCAGGAAGCAGCTCTGTCCTGATTCCTCTCTACAGAGGAACCCAACGGCGTTCTCATCCTGCTCGATTTTATTAGCCCCAATATATCGTAATTAATTTACTGCAGGCTCTTAATTCATAAATGGATCAAATAAAGCCTTGCATGGCTCTTGGCAGCTAACCCTTACTAAATTATGGTGACTAGAAGTTTGTTCAAATGCTGCCCATAAGTCAGCCCCTTCAGCTTGTAAAGTTCAATTAGAGTTCTGAGCTTATTGTGTGCCTTAAAGCTTCAAAGAAGGCATTATTCATGCAGTTTCCACTGCCAAAAAAGAGGAAAGCTAGCAATGAAGCAATTCCTAGAATGTAGATCCAGGCATTACCAGGAAATTTTAAAACTTCAACTCTCAGTACCCAAATGTCTCCACTTTGGGACAAGTCTTAGTTGAGCTGTAAAAGACTAAAATTAATCTAATGAACTATGTAAATCTACATAATAATGAAAGTTCTGACCAAGAGTACAGAAAAGTAACACCTACTAGAGTTTCTTTTTCTATATTCCCCATATACATGCCACTGGTAGGTTCCTATAAATGTAATCGAAAACAGGCTGGGGGCTTCACAGGAGGCCAGAAAGGACATCTTGGAATCACCATCCCCACCGCCACGGGCTGTCATCTCAGTTCTCTTGCTCGTATCTCCAACCGGCAGACGAAGCCCGAGGTACGACCCACCAAAGGTTCGGATCTGGCTGGCATTTTCTGAGGTGGCACTTAGCTGCAGTGCGTGTTTTCTTTGTATGCTGTCTACTTCAGGCAGGGCTAGTGACAGCTCTGCCCAGGCGAGCAGGGCGAGAACTTTCGCTCTGATGTTTCCCTTCTCGGCAGGTGAGTGACTGGACTCTGTTTGCCTTCCCATGGGAGGTTCGGTGGTTGCCCTCACATATGAGAAAGAATTGGTGTGTTTTCCCAAGAGCACACCAGTAAGTCAGAAAAAGCCCCTGGCAACGAAAACTCCATGTCTGTCTGCAGAAAAAGAATTTGGTGCTGCCAGTTCTGTAAACATCCAGCTTTTCCTATTACTGGGCAGGAGGCTTAGATGAAGGAGCAGGAAAACAATTCCACTGTGAGCTCCTGCCAGGGAGGCCAAGGCTCTAAATCTCCTTGAAGCTGAAAACAAATTAGCAGCTTTGCCTGCACCAAGCTGGCCATCTGAAAGGAGGCTGCTTTTCACTCCAGCATTACAAACTGTGCTACCCATAGATAACACTTTTAAAGATATAAAAATGTTTCCTTCAACTTACCGCCTGTCACCTTATTGACTCTACTGACAGAACTGCGTGAAATCCACCCAACAAGCTCCCTCAGGCCCCAATGAGGGCTTGAGCACCATGGAGGGAGGGAACAGGAGGCGGGAGAGCAGTTCATGAAGTCATGGACTAAGGACCTCTTTCTCTTCACTATTCATTCGTTTGTTCATTCATTCACACACCTCTTTACTGGTAGTTGCCCATGTGCTTGGAACTAGGGATACAAGTGTGAACCAGACAGACAAGAGTGCCTCAGAATCAGATATCACTGTGACAGTTACAATCACATTTTACAGTCTTTATACTCAATAAGGAAGGTAAGTGCCCTTTATTATACTAAAGTAGGTGGACAAAAGGATAAAGCACCTTTCGAGGCTGCGAAGAAAAACTTGAAAATACAAGTACAGTTGACCCTTAAACAACATGGGTCTGAACGGCGCGGGTCCACTTACATGCAGATTTTTTTCAATAAAAATACAGTCGGCCCTCTGTATCCCCCAGGTTTCGCATTCACGATTCGACCAACTGTGGATCTAAAACAGTATTTTAAGTCCTCGGTTGGGATGGGGCCTTCAGTTATGCGTGGGGGTCAGAGTCCCTAACCCAGGCATTGGCCAAGGGTCAGCTGTAATTGTATGTGCTTTGGTGCAGTGAGCAGAGTGCTTCTAGACACACCCTGCTCTGGGGCCTGGTGCTACCAGAACAAGGCTAAGGGATCCTGACTTTAATGAGGTAGGTGTCCTCAATGCATCTGTCCTTGGTAGAAGGAAGTACTTATGAGACCTAGCTCTCCGTCAGCATCTTAGAGGTGCCGGTGTTAAACGGTTGGTCAGGAACCAAGGCAATGAGAATTTTGCTACAGACACTGAAAGGAATTTGTGAAAAACCAGCTTGGTGAAGAACTCATGATGCTAAGAGAAAACGAACAGAACTCAAACCCAAAATAATGATCTGGTCAGGACCCAAAAAGGGAGGCAGGTAGTCTGTCCAATCCAAAAGCTACTAACTTTCTTTTGCTTAGATAACCAACAGCCAAACAAAAAAGGGAAGTTTGCTACCGTATTCCCCCATGTATAAGACACACCCTTTATTGAAAAATTTGGGGTCCAAAAACTGGGTGCGTCTTATACAGTGGTTGTATGAGCGCAAAAACAAGCGCGAAAAAAGTGGGAAATGCAAGCAAAAAAAATCTACAGTCCGTAGATTTTTTTTGCTTGCATTTCCCACTTTTTTCGCGCTTGTTTTTGCGCTCATACAACCACTGTATAAGACGCACCCAGTTTTTGGACCCCAAATTTTTCAAAAAAGGGTGCGTCTTATTCGTGGAGATATACGGTATTTAATTTATATGCCACTGTTTTAAGTTCCCAAACATATAGTCAGTTTGTTTGAAAACCAAGCATAACTAAAGTCACATTTGGTGGGGAAAAATAGGCCAAGTAAGCTATGACAATAATAAATTGAATGACTTGATCTCTCTATAGAAGTCATAATTATGATGGCATATTCCAAATCAACTGAAATTATCTCAATTTCAGGTCATGGAATAAATGGTAGCTACCAAGAAAACCCAATAAAGGAGCTTAAGGTTCTTTAAGAGTTTCTCATCTGTATAATGGGTATAGTATTATAGTTAATAATAATAATAATGATAATAATAATAAAAAAAACAAGATTAAGTTTTTCTATACAATAGAGAATGAAACCTTTACCCATTGTTTTCTAAAATTGGCACTAAAAATGTTGGTGGCCAGGAAATCAGAGAAGGCTTTTCTGGGGAAACTGATCAAAGAAAGAGAAAAGGCATATGGAAACCCCCCAAGTGGGGTACCTCCTAGAGAAGTGATCCCCCCAGATCTCCCTGTACCTCAAAAGGTTCACCTAAGCATGTGGAACTTCACACCAGCTTCTTATTCTTAGCTCATCACTCTAATGCAGACAGCCAAGGATCATCAGGCATTAGAGGCAAGTCTCCAACATCAAAGACGAAGGCCAAAACAAACACAGACGAAATAAGAAACTTAGAGGACTTAGAAACAATGCTGAGAGGAGGAGGAGGGGGAGAGGGAAGGGGAGGAGGAGGAAAGAAAGAAATAATTAATATCCTTAGGGAAATGAGGAGACACTGCATTCATGAAACCAGAATAGGAGATTTGTAAGGAAACAATTCCAGTAACAAGAAGAATTTTCAGAGTTGAAAATTATATGAGAACAGATTTTTTTCAGTGAAAAAATTGAAAGAGTTGAGAAACTCTTTCCAAATCAGAAAATATATAAAAACCTATAAGCCAGGGATTTGAAAAAGGAGAGAAACGATAAAAAAAAGTAGAAGGGTGATATAGGAGGTTCCATTTCTAAATAAAAGGAGCGCCGGAAAGAGAGAACACAGAAACAGAAATTATATCCTCTCCAAAGAAATACATCTACAAAATTCCCAACACTACAGGGTCTGAGTTTCCAGTGAGAGGATCAAGCTCAGCACAAATGATGAAAAAAGACTCATGTCCGAATACTGGGGACAAAGAAAAGGTGAAGCTGGGGAGATGGGGGAACAAACAGGTATCAAACGTAAGGTCTCCAATCAGGATGGAGACTTCTCAAATACAACACTGGGAAGCTCAAAGCAATGGAGCAACGTCTTCAAAAGTCTGAGAGAAAATTATTTTAACCCATTCTTGTGTCTAGCCACTTTATCAATCAAGTATGAGGATAGAAGGAAAACATGTACAAACATTCAAGATTTCAAAAATTTTACTTCCCATGAACCCTTTCTTAGGACGCTATTGGAAGATGTGCTTTACCAAAATAAAGGGACAGAAATAAGAAAAGAGTACAAAGATCCAGATAATAGGGTATTTAACAGAAGAGGCAAATGGAATCTTTAGGATGGTGTACAAGGAAAGGCTAAGATTTTTACAGCTCTGCATACAACCTGAACTATCAGTCCAGGTTAGAGGCGATCAGGAGACTCCAGAGAGGCTGCTCCAACAGATAAAATCTATAGATTGCTTTGTATACTTCAACAAACTAGAAGCAATTTGTAATTCTGGCATGATAGTTTATGGTCAATTAGTGATAGGGACATACAACACTAAGCAAACAAAAAGTAAGGCAATGTATTTAACTCCAGGGAGAAAGCTGAATGAGAAAGGAATGGTACATGACTATGCTGTGAATAATATACCGTATTTTGCCATGCATAACATGCTCCTGTGTATAATGCGCACCCACGTTTTTGGCCCAGGGGAAAAAAAATCTTTCGTTTTAATTTTTTAATTCAAATTTTTATTTGTTTACATTTAGGTACCTGTTTTTTTGTATTATAAAGGAATTTTAGCATCTATTTTTGAACATATTATGGTACAAAAAATTTTATGTAACAAATAATACAAAACACAAGAACAGATACAAGGTACAAGAAATTTTATGTACCGGTAACAGATTTACCGTATTTACGCATCATAGAAGGCCAAAAACTTTTGTCGTTGCAAGTTCCTCGTAAGTTCAACAGAACCAATTATCGTATTACAGGGTATTATTTTGCATACGGATATCGTTATTGATTTCCAGAGTTACACTTTCAACTCATAAGCATAAATAAAAGAATTAGAAACATTTATATAGATACGGAATTAGTACTACCCATGTTTAATGCGCATCCTTGTTTTTACCCTCACAAATTTGGGCCAAAAAGCACGCATTATACATGGCAAAATATGGTACATAGTCATAATAGTGTAAACAATGAATACTGACCAAACTAAAAATTACTTATAGTAGGCAGCCTCTAAGCAGGGCCCCTAAGGACCCCTGCTTCTGGGTATTCACACACTTGAGTAATGATCTCCCCACCTTGAGTTTGGGCTGGACTTAGTTCTAATAAATAGAATAAATGGTAAAAGTAATAAACTGTCGTTTTGACATTAAGTTACATAAACACTCTGGAGTCCATCTTGGGCTGCTTTCTCTGGGATCTTGCTGGGGCAGCAAACAGCCAGGTCATGAGCAGCCGTATGGAGAGGCTCATGTGGCACAGCAAGGAATTAAGGTCCTCAGTCCAACAGCCTGAGGGATGACAGCCTGTCAACAACCACACCAGTGAAGTTAGAAGTGGATCCTTGGGCCCCAGGCCTCAGCTGACCGTGGTACCAGGCTCACAGACTGACCACACCTCGTGGGACCACCTGAGCCAGAAGCACCTAGTTCAGCTGCTCCCAAGATTCTCGACCCACAGAAACTATGAGGTAATAAACGCTTGTTTGGTTTTTCTTTTAAGGTACTACATTTTAGAGTAATTGGTTCAACAGCAATGGACAGCTCCTAACTACCTTGGGAGAACGGCAGTAAAATAAATACGTGTTGGGAGAGAGAAATAAGAAAGCTAAATCATCATTTTCCATAATGAGAAGTTAATATAAAATACCTAAAACTGAAAAAAAAATTGAGAAATAGCCACATAGACATGCGTTTTCAAAATATAGAGAAAAATACCAGCTAAAAGACTTTAAAGTAGTTAGCTGCCTCTGGAGAGTAGGAACGGGGTGAAGGGAAGGTGGAATAAGAAACTGTTTTTTCAAGAACTTGTAGAACTCGGTGGCTTTTAAAACTATATACACATATACCTGAATAACCTGAATAAAAGTTAAAAAGGAAATTAAACTACATTTGAGGGTTAACTCTCGTGCATCCAATATAGTCTCTATTTCACGGTTGTCATTGGGGCATTTTAAGGAATCTTAATGAGTCTTTTTCTAATTAAATTTATTGGGCTGGCATTGGTTAATAACATTATATAAATAACGAGTCTTAATACACAGTAGAGGCCGTAGCACGAAAAGTAGTTGTGCAGGCATTTTAGACCACGGGCCCAAAAATCTGCAAATGAAACTGTTATGATTCTACCTTTTAGGAACCTGATCAGATGTGTTCTGGGTGCTGATTCTTCCCTGGAATGTATGAGAGCATAAAATAAATGACAGCCTACTCAGACCAGACTCCATTTTACCTGCACTACTGCTAATAGTTGAATGGTGATTTGAATGAAAACTGAGTAAACAAAGAGTTCCAGAAATTGATCCATTTTTTGGAGACAAGTCATGCCGACCTGTTGTTCAACAGGACTTGGCACTAACCAGGAAGGTGATATAAGGGTAATGCCATCAAGGCTGACTGTTTGCTGAGAATTTTGTTCAAAATCCTGAACAAAATCCTGAAATGATTCTGACAAGAACGCTCTATGGTCTTCACATTCCTTCCCGAACTTCAGAGAGACTATGTACTCCACCCCTCCACTCCCATCTTGTACATGAGCAAAGTGAGGCCCAGAGCCAAGAAAACACAGCTAGGTGGTGAGAAAAGTGAGACGACAGCCTGGTTCTGTTGAAACCTAGTCTACTGCTTTTTTCCAGGGTTCTTGTTTTCCTTTGTAATTTATCAAACATCCCCATACTCCAAAGGCATTTCTGACCCACATCATACTATTTAGCTTATTTAAAATACATTAGCTTTCACAGTGAACAAGGGATGTCAGCAAAAGCAAGGGAAAGCAACCAGAATATTCTAAAAGAACTTCATTAGCTTGTTACATACACATACATTTTTATAACAAATGGGGATGGTGGGATGTGGGAGTTCCCACCAGAAGTTTAATAGTCACATAGTTTTCCTCTTTCTTTCAGCCAGTCTCCCTTTATCCTCTAAGACCAATACACTGCAGTAACCACAAAGTTGTGGCAATCACATCATTTTGTTTCAATTTGTTTTTCGTCATGGCTTAACCATAAGTCTTTTCTCAAAAACAGTTTCTCTAGTAGCCTCACAATTGCACCTAGAACTCTTGAGGATTCTGTTTAACAATGCATTTGTTAAAAAATCTGCTTGATGCATAACTATTAGAACATTAAAGCCAAAAGGATGAAGGAGAATTTTTAACAACAATATTACAGGTGCTTCTTGATGTATGCAACCATGCTCTTCCAGAAGATAGTAACAAACACAATATTTTGTATCAAATATAAAATGCTCCTTTTCCTTATCATGGAGGGGTTACAGAGGCACATAGCTTCTCATGAGCTGTTTTAGTCTGTTACTGTCGATCGACATACTTTTCACTTTTCAAGTAACCAAAAACCAAAAAAGAAGTTCATGCGCAGTAGAAGAAAGGCCTTGGCTGCCTTCAAGGGATTCTAATGTTTTCATTTTGGGTTCTAATCAATCATATTACGCTTACCAACTGGCCTGGCACTCCTGCTATCCCTTTTCATTTTTCATTAATGATCACAGTGAAATAAATGGGGCAATGACACCAAACACTGAACCATAACAAGTTGAAGCTGCCAGGATTTGCAAAGTGAAAGAACACCACAAATTTAGACTCCCTGCAATCAATCCCCTAACAGTCCTCTGTAAATACCCGACTACTATTTCTAATTTCCAAAATATGCAAACAATTTCCAGAGTAAATGTACACTACTTAAAGGTGTACATCCCTTGACAGAGTATCCACAACTCTCTTGGGTAAAGGGTGGTGTAAAGCCTAACTCTACAGATCAGGAGGGTCAGAGTGAAAGTCAAATGTATCAACGAGCTGCAACCCAGACCCCAACGGATTTGGGTTAGCGCCAGGCCTGAAAGACTCCTCAAAGGAGGGGCCCAATATGGGCCAGTCCATTTTCTTCTGAAACCTTGAAGTGAGCATATGTGGACAAGACTAGATGCCGCCCAAGCCATCACTGAAGCTACTAGAATTTTGTGGCATCTGACTCTCCTTTAGACCCTGCCTTGATTTCCACCCGAGTAATAAATTCCCCATATTTCATTTTCCTCACTTGGATAAAATGAGGATGGTGATGCTAACCACTGCCTCAAACACTTAACAGCCAAACGCTCCACATGTGTCATGCTTTACTTGGAAATTTCTCGGAAATGTGCTACTGCAAGAAATTGAAAACTCCAGAGGACTGGTATGAAGGATGACAGTTATTTTAAGAGGATATTTAATTCAAAATCCAAATATAAAGTGAGGTGTCCTAGAGGGCGTACACTTCAGAAATTCTCTAGTAACTGAGTGAGGATTTTATGGTTAATGCTCTCCTTCTGAGTCACTGAAGATTAATGTGCAGTCAACACAGTTTTAAGTAGCTCACTGCATTCCACTTCTTTGAAAACTGACCCGCCATTCCCCTAATCCCAATGGGTCATTTGTCCCATTATCAATTTAGAACTTAACATTTTTTTTTAGCGCTCCCTGTGAATGTGATAATGCCTTTCAGTTACCCTACCAAGCAGAGGTCTTATGAAAAGACAAGTTCAATATGGTGCCAGTGATTTGCAAAGAAAATGGTCACAATCCTAGTCAAGTCCTCCTAATTTGTCTGCCCTTGAGTAGTCAAAGCCTCACTGAACTCAAAGAGCCTCTCACATGCTTGCTTACCACAGGCAGCTCAGGTCTAGGTTCAGAGAGTGCCACGCCAATGCCCCCAATCCCAATTATGGCTTTTCTGTGTTTCCAGCCTCCACCCCCTATATGTTTGTTTGGACAAGAAATAGTTTTCTCTGTGTGTGCTCAAGGTGCTGGAAAGAAGCGGCTCACTGTGCATACTGTCTGGAACTGGCTGGCTTTTCATATTCTGAAAAGTTACTGGGCCTTCTCAGGGAGCTGAGGAAAGCTGTGGAAAGCAGCCCTTGTTGGTTCTCTTGAAAACAAGTTGGCCTGTGCTGCTACTCCAGCGAAATAGGACACGCGAAATGTTCCCAGTCAGCTCTTTCAACTTGACTTACTTCAAAAGTTGTCTGTCAATGTGGATATCAAGAAGACATCTACATGACAACATACAAACTGTGCAGATGTACATGTGAGTCCCTGAAGAGCTGGCGGGATACAAGCCGCCTGCCCGCTGAGCCAGAAGAACATGTGGCATTGCCTCTGATGCACGGGAAGCGGTTGGCCACTTTTCTCCTTGTTAGGGAAGGCGTAGTCAAAAATGACATTTGGGGTATTTTTTGTAAAAATATTTGATGAATATTAAATTTAAAAAACATTTCACTCTATACGCCGAATTAGGTTCCCACATTTCAGTCAAAACCTCAAACTGACAAGCAAATGTTTATTTATCATTTAGCATATTTTTCAAATAATCGGTTATATTCATACACACCCATGCACATAAACACACACAGGCTTAAAACTAGGAAAGGCTGATCATTTTTAGGTAGAAACTAGAAATCCAGAAAGGACACACAGTCATTTTATTTAGATTGTCTGTACCTCAGTTTCTCCATCAGAGTAATAGGGCTAATTATAGGAGGTTTCCACATAAATGGAAAGATGCTAATTAGATGGTGTTGGCAGAGCAACACAAAGTTTCCCAGGCAAAGTGTTTAATTGTTCAGACACATCAAATGTGTCATGTAAAGGAAACGGCTACATTTATAACGCCCAAGGACTGTAATACGATGAAAGTGTCTCAACTACATATTTGAGTCAGAAGGCTTAATTATGAAATGAATATGTATGGGTGTGGTGTGTATATAATTGCTCAATTTATTATTCAGTTCTAAGCAATTACCAAATGAGCAATAAGGGTCTTGCCTACTTTACCATTTTGATTGGACCCCTCCTGGGTCTCCTGCCTGTGTTACATCAGACTTTGATAGACATTTTGCAACTGTGCCCATGAGTTTACTTCCCCCAACTTTCTTTGCTGAGAATGGTTTTCTGCAACTTATGATATGCCTTCTTCTATTTTACTGCTTATCTTCCCTTTTCCAGGGAAATATTAGCCAATCTTATTTGAGAACAGAAGGACTAGGGCAGGGTATATATGGGGATGCTTTGGTAGATATTACTTTTAAAAACTACCTGGATAGTTCCTCCTGCTGCAGGTATACAGAGAAGACAACCAGGGAAGAGGCTATGGGAGGAAATAAATATTGGAGGCAGAAGGGTACGGATCAATGCAGGGCTGGAGTGTGCCAGGGAAGAAGCTGCAAACTGCTTGAGTACATCAAAGTAACAAATTATATATATCAACAAATCAGGAGGCGCGAAGGTTTTCTAGAAAGATCCTGTCCTTCATCCATCCTTGTTAAAAGGAGCAGAACCCAAAAGAAACATGTTTGCAGAGACATGAGTGGCTTAGATTCCTCCCAGTTCAGAATGGTTGCCTGACAGACAAATTGCCTCCCCTGGATGTGTGAATTCCTCATATCTAAAAGTCTCTTTTAACTTTTTCACTTGGTGAGGGGAAAAAAGATGTAAGATGTCATTCTAGACAAAAGCAGAAGTAAAATCTAAACCTTTCTGTCATCCAGCATAAAGTCCCCCACCAAGGCAGAGTCCCAGCCACATGCCCACTCAGGAACATCACTTGCACACGTGCTTTCTCTGGCTTGACCGTTCTGACTTTTATGACAAGGGTAAATCTCATTCCCTTTCTATCTAGGGTAGGACCTTGGCTGTGGGCATCGCAAGCTATGCATTTGACTTAACAACCTCATCCCCTTTTGTCATCAAAATGTGAGGGAGTCCCAAGTTGAGAAGGGTGAGTGAGAAGGGCCAGCATAAACGGGCCCACGAAAGCAGTTAAGCAGTATGTGCTCCTGTGCATTAAAAATGTTACTGTCCTATGACTCAGCAATTCTGTTTCTTAAAAACAGAGCCTCGCGTTATAATTGCAAATTCATAAAAACACTACAAAAATTTCACGCACAAAATTATACTATGTAGTACTTATATTTATCTAAGAAGGTGAAAACAATGTAAATATTCATCTTTAGAGGAATTTAAATTTTTGTATGTGTCCACTTCATGGAACATTCTATATTAATGACAAATGCTTCTTAGAAAGTGTTTTTAACATCAGAAATGTTATGTTCTAATGTTATGATTAAAAGAGAAGGCAAGGGCCGGCTGAGTGGCGCAGTGGTTAAGAGCTGGCTTGGGATGCCAGAGGGCCCCGGTTCAGATCCCACATATGAGGGCCAGTGACACTGCCCTCTTAGCTAAGATACTGAACAACAG
>NW_017731371.1:2706424-2713480 GCF_001890085.2 Hipposideros armiger
ACAAATTAAAGTGGTTGTCTGAATAGTGAAACTATAGATGGTATTTTTTTCTACTTTTTGGGGGGTTTTTTCCTAAAAATGTCCTAAACTATCTTGTATTCTTTTTATAGTCAGCACATAAAAACCATATTGAGGATATGAATGACTAAAGGGAAAAAGCACACCAAATATTTTCTCTTTTTTTTGTGGAGATTGATTTAATAATAGCAAGGTTGGAAGCTGAATTATAATAAAATATAACCAGACTTTATAATAGCTTAAAATAAAATCAGTGACAAAGTAGATTTCTGGAACTATTTTTTCCAGATTGTCTAGGCCAAACTTAATTTAAAAGTAACACATTCCTGACTAGTAAGCTATACTACTCAAACTTAAACAGGTATAAAGACCATACCACGTTGTTCCACGAATTTATTCAACAGTCAACAAATATGTATGGCACCCTTACTCTGCCAGGCGCTGGGATCCAACAGTGATCTGAACAGATGGGATTTGTGCACTTGAGAAGCTTACAGCAGAGCGGGCTGAAAGGGAGGGTGTGTGTACATCCATGCAGTTGAAGCTGATTCAATTACTCCTGCCAAAATCAGATGCTAGAACTGTAAAGAATTTCCTATCCTCCGTACTTAAAAATCAAAACTCCAGTTATTATGTCACATCTTACTCCCTCTTTCCAAAGAGCATTTTGTGACAAATACAATAACTTCTGGCCAGAGGTAGATAGAAATCTGGAACACCAGTTCAAAAGTCACTCACCAGGTGTGCTGCCTGGCATAGGCGAATCCCTTCCCAAGACTCCTTTATTAAAATATAGGTAATAATCACTTACATTGGATTTTGTTCTGAGGATTAAAGAAATCATTATCTACAAGCAAGTCCAGCATGATGCCTGACACAGAGTAAGTACTCATAAATCGATCCTTTCTCTTATCCATAAAATATACATGTTTACACATAAAAACAATGAAGACTCAAGTAAGGAGGGAGATAGAAAAGTCAATGAAATGGGGGTGTTGGAGCAAGTGGTAGTGACGGCTAATGGATACAGGCTTTCTTCTGAGGTAATGAAAATATTACAAAATTAATTGTGGTGAAAGCTGCCTAACTGAATACATTTTTAAAAACACTGAATCGCACACTTTAAATGGGTGGATTGTATGGTATACGAATGATATCTCAATAAAACTATAAAAATTATATTTTAAAAAAGTCAAGCAACTACAGAATGAATTAAACGTTTGGCTAAAACCAAAAGAAAAAAGGAAAGAAAAAAAAAAGAAGTCAATGAACTACTTTCATCAATATAAGCACAGATGAGCCAACAGCTATTCTTTGCAACCAACGAGGCCATCTGCATTTTGTAGTGAGAAGGTATATCTTCATAGACTCTTTCAAGATGTTCTTATTAATTCCTTTACAGGGAAAAGATAAACAAGCAGACAGGACAATACCACACACACTAATCTTATAAGAGAACACCTAAATCTTTTACTATACCTAAGTCTAAAGAAAAGGCTAGTTTTAAATATCTTCCATTCTGTACTCACATATAAGAATAAGGTTAGCTACAATATCAACAAACCAAAAGGGGTAACAAAATGCCTTTACATAGTGAGTTTAAAATGTACTGCCTCATTACTTAACACCTAATGTCACCGCCAAAATATACACACAAATGACACAGAAGAACAAATGTTTGGTCTAAAACTATTACGCTGAATCCTACCTAAGAGCAGCTTATTTTTCACATTGACAAGAGGTGAAGTGACTGTCTATGTTCTTGCTTTCCAGCAAAACACACAGTCACTCGTCGCACCCAAATGTCGGCCACATTACCTCATTCAGAAAGCAAAAGCAGGTAAGTTGAGGAGCAAAACAAAATCCAGGACAACGGCATGGACTAGCTTTCTCCTGCTCCCTTCCTTACTCTCGCCTTTAGCTGACAAATCTTTTTTGAGTGTCCACTGTGTGAATACCCATAATCCATTTTTCCTTTCTGATTTTTGGTGAAGCTGGTAACATTAGTTTCAGTAACCTTAAAAAAGAAAATACTGGGCCGGCCGAGTGGCGCGATGGTTAAGAGCTGGCTTGGGACGCCAGAGGGCTCCGGTTCGGATCCCACATATGAGGACCAGTGACACTGCCCTCCACAGCTAAGATGCTGAACAACAGCTCAACTTGGAGCTGGGCTGCCATGAGTTGCCGGCGACGGCGGAGGCTGCAGTTCCTGCTGCAGTGGGTTGCCATGGGCTACGGTGTGTAGCCAGCAGCCAGCGTGAGCAGCCGTCCAGAAGCCGATGACTGATCTGCCTCACCAGGGAAAAGCGCAATGATGGTGCCAACTTGGGCCAGTGAAGCGACGTCCTCTACAACTAGACTGAAGAACAAAACGACAGTAACTTGTCTGTTCCCCTCCCCCTGATTCCCCAATAAAATCTTTAAAAAAAAAAAAAGAAAGAAAGAAAAGAAAATACTTCCCCAGGAGTTTTATAGTTATTTATAATACCAGGGTTGCCAAAAAAATGTATACCAGTGGACACTTTGGTCAACGTTGCTCAAGCAGTAGTTCGCCGTAATCAGAAGTGTCTGGACGCTGACGGCAATGACTTTGAGCACCTCTTGTAATTGCAGAAGTCTTTTGTGACTTGTATTCATCTTTTGTTATCAGTAATGTACTGAGTATTACAATTTTAATCCAGTTTTCCTTTCTTAAAATGTGTATACATTTTTTTGGCACCCTCTGTACATATCCTTAAACTGATTTTATTTTTATCAAAAAAAAAACTTTTTTGCCACTGTACAAAGGATAATCAGAGCTACTAAGATGGCATATGGTCCAACAAATATGCAGATTGGATTTTCTGCCTGGGTTGCCTTTTGCATGTGAAAACAAGGCAGCACGTATGCAGTTTGGAAGGTGCATCCTTAAGAGCTGCTCTGCCACCAATGGTTATGAGTCTCCAGGAACCGTCCATCCATACTTTCATTGGCAACCAACACAGCAAGATGGCCCCAGGCGCTGCGCATGAAGTTCATGGCCAGTACACGGAGTGGCACTCACTAACTACGAGTTCTTTCAGCCCCACCAAACCTCTGTGGAGTTCCTGTTGAAGGTTGAGATTGGACCCTTTTCCTCATTAGCACAGTGATTAAACAACTATGCTCACCTGCCACAACACACACTGGGGCTGATTTATCTCCACTGAGCACAGGGCCGATAGGGAGTGCATGCCCATCAGCCATCTGAAAGTTCCCCAGGACTGCACACTTCCGGTCCTCAGTAGCGTGGCAGGTAACAAAACGGCAGAAGCAAAAGTGGGCATCTTATTCCCCTTTTGTGAATCAGAGCTGAATTTATGAAATCACTGGGAAATACCTCAACCGGTAGTAATATTTCACTTAGTAAATTGCACCAACTCCTTGCTCAGTTCCTGAAAATACCAAAGAAGCCTGGGTTATTATTTACTTTGTCCTCGAATCAAAATTTAAAAAGGAAAGTTCTATTGTCAGTAACAAGATTGGTAAGTAAATATTGCAGGATGGGAATAACAGTACCACATGTTAGATCCATCGTCAGTTATGTAGAATCATTTGTGTTAACGAATTGGCTTCAGACCTCCTGTACTGCACATTTAAACACTACCCTCTTTATGACTTTGGAGATGCAGAAGAAGTATAAGAATTTAAGGACACATCTCTGGTGATTTAAAGAGCATCATTTACTTCCCCAATTAATTACCTTTAACACATTAATTCCCAAGATCACTTTTCTTTCCTTGGAAAATACACAGGTGAAGCACCTCATATAAACAAGCTTTCTTCCTCTCACACCAGGTGTTAAGTCTTCTCAATAAAAATATACTACCATAAGTTGTCATTTATATTCCCGTCGTCCCCTCTGAAACCCCCAGTGATTTTCTGAATACAACCCTTTATTTGCTACTTCATTAACTTTTTTTAATACTCTGGGTTTCTGAACTATTTCAAAAATAATTCAACAGAGACCACACAGAAATGAAACTGCTGTGTCTGGCTCACTGGAGAAACAAACAGTAAGGTCCACCTGACCACAGTGATAAATTAGGAAGAGTGGTACCAATTAGTTGTTCATTAAGTTCCCAAAACCTCTGTGGAGTTCATGTTCAGGATCAAAGCTGGACCCTGTTTCTCATTAGCACTGTGATTAAACAACTATGCTCTCCTGCCACACCACAGCATCTTGACAGGCACTATTTACCCTGTGATGTAAGTCAGACACGTGTCTCTGTCCATTTGGTACCCAAGAAAATGAGGTAATAACACATGTACCTTCCTTAAAGGGAAAAGTCAAGCAGCCAGCAAAGGACCAGGACATCCCCCTCCGTCCCCTGAGACACTGGTATTCAGCCTATTTGCACATTAGAACCCCTGGGGAGCTTTGAAAAAAAAAAAAAACAACAACACCAATGTCAGGTCGCCCAACCAGACCACATAGCCAGCCCAGACCCAATAAACACCTGGCAGTGGTGCCTGGCCATCATCATGTTTTATAAGCCCTCCAGGTGACAAAGGCACAGAGTGGAGAACCACTGTCCTGTAACCTATAGATGTTGAACAAGTTGCCATTGGCAAATACCAGTTTTCTTTCTCTCACTACCTTTTCTTCAGTGGCTTTACTTAACCAGTAGGAGAATGGAGGGATGACAGCGTGACAGAGCAGTAGTAAATGACAGCCATAACAATGAACCGTGGACACAGCTGAACCAAGTGTGCTGTCCAATGGGGGGGGGGAACCTCAATAAAAAACATGATTCAATAAAAATCAAAAGGAAAACACATTCACGAGAGCTAAAAAGCCAAGTTCAAAACATGAATTTACACACATTGTTGCATACACCATGTTTTGTCTGCTTTGTTTTATTTTCCCCCCTTAAAAGAGCAAATTTTCAAACAAATAACTACACATAGGCATGTGTGTCCCAAATGTCAGAATGAAATGCTAAGGAAATTCTTTCCAACATCTGAGAGTAATCTTGTACAATACATCATTGCTCCTATGCATTCACCTTAAAGTAGAAAGATCAGAGTAAAATAACTAAATATCCAAATGCAGTAATAGTTTTTCTCTCCTATTAAGCATGATCTGAAACCCACTAATTATTTCCAGAGAGAACTTCTCTTGTAACACTTTATTCCTGAGTACAATTTGGTATGTAGGCAACCAAGACTTCATGTACTGCCAGTACCACTAAAGGGAAAGTCTGTGACTAAAAAGTATCCTCCTCAAATGAGGAACTCCAAGTACAAGAAATAATTAGATACTTAGTGGGGATTTCATCTTCCAGTCTTACTGTTCCCCAACCGCCATCCAAAGAAGTCACAAGAACACTCAGTATTTCCCAAACACTGCAGATACGAGTTCTTAAAATTTTTAGGATCTTGAAACACACACACACACACACACACACACACACACACACACACACGTCACACGTCTGAATGCACATAACAAAGTAGGTTTGTGAAAAACACTACCAGTTATACAATACATTCAAAATGAAAATGCCAGGAAAGAGATTTTATTCAACTCAGTCTATAGGACATTAGTCAAAGACAACTGACAGTTTTATAACTGCTTGCCTTGAAGTTCTTTGTTAGTGAAACCTTATCCTAGAAAACTACTGTGGCTTACTTTCTCCCTCCCTTCTCCCCATATCCATCTCTTTTCGCTCTCCCAATGTGTTTGTTCTGTTTCCTTCTTTGTTTCTCCCGAAAGGGAAAAACTAACAGTCAAGTGGGTTTAATTTTTAAATTGCTACAAAAGCCTAAAACACTCTGTACTAAGGAAAAATGCAAATGGAATGCTCTTGAAAATGGTTGCACATTAAACACACATCTTATGACCCAGGCCTTATTTACTAAGACGAGTTCTTAAATTCTGTGGAGGTCAGAAGTTTAGTTTATTTAGCCAGAATAGCTCTATTAGCAGCTCCAGCTCCTTCTTGTCACCACAGTAAACATCCACACATTCCAAACTCAGGAAAATGTGAGGCAGTTAAAAAAAGGTTGGAGCTGCCCAGGGCCCCATTACTGTGCATGAAAAGACATCTACGGAGATGGATGGATTACAGCATATAAAAAAGCAGGTACATTGAACTCAGAAGGTTGGCTTTTCAGAAAAGAGGGTGGGAATGGAGAGGAGATTTTATATATATATATATATATATATATATATATATATATATATATATATATATATATAACCAAATAACAGTAACAAGAATAGTAATGAATAATAATACTGTAAAGCTCTTTAAACATATGCTCAGAGTATCAGAATTCCATATCAACTTTAAAGTTTTTAAACACAGATTTTTTTTTCTAAATAATCCCATCTTTTATTAGAGGCTAAGGTTAAAAGTCAAAACCCAGCAGACTTCTAGGCAAAGTAAAAAATAACCCAAGCCTTACAGCTGTTCCAGAAAGTTTGTGGCTAATTTTACAACATCTACCACCCAGTGAGGTCACACTGCAGAAACTTGATCCTACCCCACACTGGAATAAATAAAATAATGACTAAGTCATAGCTAAGAAATGCAAGGCAAGACAGTGCTTCACCCTAATGCGTAAATTACCCAAGTACAAGAAAATCTTACTTTCAAGTTAATGGAAATTAACCCTTACCCTTTCCAAATCTTTTTCTGGTCCTGAAAATCGGAACCTAAGCTAATTAACTGTGACCTTATTATGTCTTCAGTCCTTTTCTGTGCTTTTCCCATGAAGATACCAGCCTAACGCCCTTATCCACCACTTCTGCTGTAGGGAATATCTAAAGGAAGGCGAACTGCGCACAACCCAAGGAGAAGCATTGAGGAAGTAGGTTTGCGCCCCACCTGGGATCCTAGCGCTGGATGGCGTCTGAACAGGCAGGCAAGACGGGAACATTTTAATTACGACTCCTCTTATATCAATTCCACCCAATGTGTTCGCATAGTACTGTTTTCAGTGGCTTCCCAGTTAAAAGTACAACAAGGGAGTTGCCCGGCAAGCCCCCCCAAATTTCTAAAGCCAAAAGTA
>NW_017731371.1:2720870-2729100 GCF_001890085.2 Hipposideros armiger
TGTTATTACAAATATACTTGAGACGTAAACTAAAAAGGAATTAATAGGTGGTTTGGCCCTATAAGGCCAAATGCTAGGATTTGCTCCTTTCAAAGGCAATTCAAGAGAGGCAGTTACGAATATCTTTCTGGGGGGAAGTTCCCTAAATGGGTCATAGTCAGAGACTCCATTTAAAAATCGTTGGGGAATTAATAGTCTAATAACACCAGCAACTGGAAGAAAAGATGAGAATGGAGAACAGGCCAGTTTTAGTAACTGTTCCTTTGTCAAAGCTCTTTTCTGTCATCTTGATGGGACACTGATGTAACCTAGTGCAGCCCAAAAGAGGAAAAGCAGGAAAGCAGCCATCTCCAGTGGATGGAAAAAAAAAAGACCCATAAGTCTAACAGCTGGTGATGGCAGCCTGTCAAACTGAGGAAAGTTAATGTCAAGAACAGACGCGCGGCAGTCTCTCACTGTTATTTTTGCATGATTATTCCCAGGTGTTGCTGCACGCTGAGCAGTAGCCTGGCTATTTATCACTCGAGAGAGCCTAAGAGCATGGGAGTCGGGGAGCAGGGAGAAGAGAGAGAGGCGGGGAAGAGAAGGTTATTTACACAGATAGCGGCACTTAGTGAGTGTAATCAGAGGACGGGAGGGGGGGGGAGAATGGGGGGGCGGGATCTGCAGAGATATTCTGGCAATATTTTCTCTGTTCACCTTACTTCCAAGGGTTTCCTGAGTGCTGATGAGCAAAGAAGGCTCCAAAGCTGGAGGGTAGGTGGTGGCGGCTTTGCATGGCTGGAGCAATGACTGTGTCAGCCAGTGATGGCTTCTAGTACCTGGAAACTGACAGCCAATGAGGAAGGGCTGCCAGGGCAGGGCTGGGGTGCTCCAGTGGGCACTCCTGCTCTGCTCAGACCCAACAAAGAGACTGTCAGGTGGCTCCATGGTGGGGACAGCTAGTGCTGCCAGGCAGAGGGAGAAGAAGCTCATGGTCAGGGAGACAGCAAGCCTGGATGACAGACACCCTCCCACACCCCAGGGCAGGGGAGCTCACCCCAGGATTCTCCCATCTGTTACCACAAATCTCCAAGCTTGTCTGTCTGGCTGTTAACCCCTCAATCCTGGGGTTCTCATATCGCCAACAACCAGAGTGGGAATGGTGTTTTATTTTGCTCAGTCAATATTTTTACATTCTAGCAGCACGCTGGGGCACGCTTACTTAATGCTCACGTTTTCTTCATATCCTGGTATTTAGCTGTTTTATGAGACTGCCCACAGTCACCTCTTTAATTTAAAAAGCATTAGACAGAGGCTGCTCTTCGTGTAGGGGAAATCTCAGCTCTCTCACTTTCCATTTCACCGCCCTTTCTGCCTGACATCACTGCTTCATTAGCAAAGCAAGGGAAGCTTAAAAAACCATTTCCTTACACACTCATCTTTTCTCCATCCCTGACCGACAAACCTGGAACTGCATTTCAGTCATTCCTAATTCTCGTCTTAAATTCAGTGGAGGCAGGATCAAAAGCAATTTGTGGCTTTAAAGCTTTTTGTAAAAACGACTTGGGCAACTTGTTACTAGGGGCCTACCTACTGTATACCCGGCACCACACATTCTCTATGTCCTCCATTTAACTCTCGCAACCTCCCCATTTCATAGAGGCAGAAACTGAAGATCTCATAGGATGGGCAACTTATTTAAGGGGCAGGAATTTAAGACTAAACCCCTCTGATTTCAAAGTCCATGGACTTACAAAAAAAAAAATGGTAACAATCAGTAGCTACTGTTCAACCCAGGTAACACAGGAGGGGTTAGGTTATGGTGTGCATTCTCTCATTCAGTCACGATGAGACTGCGAGGAAAGTACTTTCCAGATGAGAAATAAGAAACTTGAGAAGAACAACTTTAAAAGGTCACTCAGGGTCCGCGGCCGAGCCAGACTTTGAACCAACATTGATGTAAAAGCAAAAGCAAACTCCTCTCAGTGTAAAATAGAACACAGGTTGGAAAGGAACCTTCCTCCCAAGGTAATACTTTGACCCTTTTCTGTGTGTTAGAAGCCACGCCCACCTTGTACCACCTTTTATTTTTGCACATAGTTCCGGACAGTGCACCTCGAGTGTCCAAGCAAACACTGCAATCCCCCCAGAAGCCTCATGTAAAAACCTCACTGAAACCAGAGCTCAGGTTTGNCATTTAGCCTCACGGAGGCCCATTGTCCTCAACAGGAAAATGTATTCTTTGGCCTCTTACTATTGATAACAAATCATATCACAACAGAATTTTAGACTAAATCCTTATGTAAGTATACCTCTGCTTATGAATATATTTGCATACAGACACACACATTCATATACTATTTGGGATATGTATGGATTCCAAACATCAACTTTCTAAAGAATTTAGATGGCTTGAGGAGAGGGGCTGCGGTATCCTGGACCTACTAACAAGTT
The DNA here is from genome assembly GCF_001890085.2 of Hipposideros armiger. NCBI lineage: Eukaryota > Metazoa > Chordata > Mammalia > Chiroptera > Hipposideridae > Hipposideros > Hipposideros armiger. The sequence goes on from NW_017731371.1 coordinate 2,723,307, forward strand.
CAATGTGCTTATTTCCATTAACACACTCCAAATGCGATGAAAAAAACTCTAGTTGATGACATTTATAGAAGGGACACTGGAGCCCTGTCTCCACATTTTAAAATGAGAGTTTGACTATAAATTTGAACTTAATCATAAACAGTCCCCCAAAGTGATAATAGTCTAAAACCCTTAAACTTGATAAGAAAACTCAATAGGTAATATAGTTTTAAAGGTTCCTCTTTGACTTACACAAGTAAATTTCTTAGTTTTTCCACTTTACTGGCTTCCTCACAGTAGCTCCAAACTACCATTCCCACAGGCAAGGGACCTTTTCACCAATGGGATTTCAGGATTTGGAAGGGAGAACAAAGACCACCCACGTGGTCTACTAGAGGTACCTCTTCCCTAGAAGTCACCAATGAGAGAGGAGGGTGGAGAATTACAGCCACTCCCAGAGGTGTTTTATTTGGCAGGTATGCTACTTTTAAAAATATTCCAATTTTTTTTGCCAACACAAAAAACTAGGGAAATGTATGAATTTTCACTGTCTCTTAACATAAGAACTGAAAACTATGCTATGCTGGGCCCACAATCCCGGTAGCATCAATTGGGAGGGCGGAGCCTCCCTTCAGCCCGTCTGGGTGACCAGCCCAGACCCAGGCAGCACTCTGTCCTCCCAGCTTTTCCCTGAGACAGTCACAGAATGTTTTAGCTATCAGGTCATCTAGCCCAACTGACTCATGCTAGAGGAAAATGTAGCCCATGTTTGTGCAAGGGCGAAAAGTGGCAGCCCAGGTGAGTATGAAAGAGCGGCATTCTACAAGCAGAAACTTTACAGTAGGGGTTTAACAGACATGAGGAGACAAAAAAGGGGTGGATGGGAACTCAGAGTGTGAACAATTCTTTCTGCCCGTGAACGCCCCCAGTGGGAGATGGTCCCCCCAAAAAGGTTTCCGTTCTCTTGTGTATCTCATGGTGTCTAACACAAAGCCACATGTACCATAAAGCAGGATTTTAGAGGGTTTTCAACAGTTACTTTTGCCTTATAGGAAAGATCAACTCTACAGCAACCTCATTTCTCAGGTCACTGAGCCATACACCGAACCACAGTTTCGTCAACCAATGAAGCTCGTTAACACAGAGGGTAGCAACAGCTCTCACAAGGACTCTCTCTGGTGAGGAGGCCACATATACTTGGATTTGGTAGTGAAGGGCCTCGGGTTGTGTTGGGTTCAAATCCTGTCCCTCTGGGTAATTGCTGTGTGGGACCCTGAGCAAGTTACCTGGCTCAGTGTCTGGGTCTAAGAAATGGGGACAAGAATAACAATTACCCGAAGAGGGTCACAGTGAAGACACAATGAGATAATCCATGCAAAGTGAAAGCTCAGCATAGTGCTTAGCTCAGTCAACAGTGGCCTTGGGGGCAAAAAAAAAAAGTCCCTGGTCTGATATTACAGTTCCCTAACCCTTCAGGCAACCTTACGAAGCTTCTTTTTATATCCTACTATGTTTAACTTAAATCTATAATCCCCTTCAAATGCATAGGTCAGTGTAGTTAAAGTATAAGAAAAAGGGCTTAACCCTGAGAAGTTCGGCCTGGGGAAATGCTGTTCCTACATACACTGGCATCTGGCAGCATAGTCCACCGCCATTTCNTTCCTTACTGATGCTGTCTACATTTTTTTATCTTAATTATGAGACATATCCTATAACAGTATATGTAATACGTAGAATTCAAAGATTTTTCTAAGAATTGTTTTCTATATTAAAACAGCTTAAGCTATTTTTTGCCTTCAGATAATTATGTTTACACCTGTCATCTGATTTTCATTCATTTTTATTCTCTCCTTTCATTCCCCAGTTTGTCACTCTTCTTAACTATTTTCTCTCAACTACTTCTTTCCCAACAATTACTCCCAAGATAGTCCCCTTCCCCATCCAGTCAGCTTCTTTTGCATGTATTTACTTTCTCCTCTCTAAGTTTCAGCCTTCAATTTTTCCCCTTGTCACCGAGGAACCTAAACAATGATTTTTAGTCTCAGGCCCGTCTTGTTACCTTCATCCTTGCCTTTCCTCCTCTCCCGAAAGACCATGATATTAACAACTGCCATCTCCTTTATCCTTGACTAGTCTAGCTTAGAGGAAAAATGCTTCCCCCCGTTCTTCCTTTTCCTTTGTTCCCTTGGAGTATTCTTTTCTACTCTTTTCTTTTCTACCCAATGGAGCAATGCAGCTCTGTCCTTAATATTTAGTTTGTAATTAGCCGGCCTCTATCAACTGCACAGGACATCTGAAAACACACTGTGTACTTCATGATCACATGCTATAGAAGGAGCCAGCCATGGTCTGGATCCACTATCAGTATGGCATACGCCTGATTTCTATTTCCAATAGCAATGATAGAGTTAATCCTGATCCGTTTCTCTTGTACCTTGCTTCCTCTGTGACTAATGGATTGCACTTGTCAGATGGCCTGCTGAGTTAAGGCACAGGGAAGGTGCGGCCACAGAAGAGAACTGACTGGCTCAACTGGGGCTTAAGCCTTTGACCTTGGCTTCATTAGCTCTAAGCACCAACCAGCCACTGCCACAGCCACATTATGGTGATGGCCCACGTGAAATGCAAGAACCGTGGCTCAATTCAGAAGGTAGCTCTACGCCTCAATAACACAAAAATATCACAGCAAGACAGACAGAACAGCGGGCACACCAGGAAGAAAATGAACTTGAGCTCTAACTCCCTTTCTCATTTCCATGATACCTCTTAGGGGATAGGGTAACCCTTGCCTTGCTTCTCATAGTCCTTCACATTAGCACTTAAAGTGGAGAACCACTTTTAGGGACACATGACTCATTCTGAAAGTAAAAGCAGCCATGAACAGCAAGACAAACATAGTTCTTATTTCAACAAAAATCCAAAGAGCAGGAAAAAAAAAACTAAAAAACACTTTTCTTTCCTCTCTGAATACCACAAAGCAAATTCCCCTTACGGGTAGGTGACATAAATACATCATGGGAAGAGGGCACAAGGAAATATAGAAAAAAGAAATTGTATTTACCTTCTTCTGTTTCATGCCACACGATCCCTTCCAAATTCACACTGGTGCCAGGTTCACAGGGCCCAAGACACTCTGGCTCTGTCACTACTCCAACTTCACAGGTATTGACACCCACGGAACGAGTCCGAACCAAAAGCTGTTCAACCGGTGCTGCAATATTGGATGAAGATGGGGGAAAGTAGGAAGGTAGAATCTGAGGCGTGAGGCTGCTGGAAATCGGTGGTGGCGGTGGTGGCGCTGGCACTGTAAACAGGGGGTCAACCTGTAAGACAGACAGGCTTACTGCAGTGGGGCTGCATTCTGTGAGCTCCCCTTCATGCAATCTGTTCACATCACTTCTAGAACACATCACCATTCCAAATTCCATTTGCAATTATAATAGGCTTCGAGTGGTTTAATGGTGCCAACATATAAAGCAGAACAGAGATGAGCACTTCATGTTTTTCATGCCAAACCAGGCAAATACGGGAGCTCCAGAGTCCTGAATTATATAGGCAGACCTTCGATGTCCTTCTAAACTCACCAGCAGACCACCTCAGTAGACATGAATCAACTAGGCTTTGCAAAATTAAGGCTATTGCCCACTTGGAATGAAATCTTATTTTCAAAATTACATTATTTTCCAAAGGAGAAACTTCCAACAAACACCCTATATGCATCACTGGACATCCGAGCACAGGAGATGGACTGAAATTGTTTTCAAAGTACTTTATAAACCATAATGAATTAAAATCACTACTAAAATATATTAACTTCCTCTGCTGAATATATAAAATACATAAACTTGATTATACACACTGAGACACATAAACTGGATGTTATGAGCATGTATTAAGCATCAACTTCTAATTAAGTGTTCCACTGCAAAGTTTGGCAGAATTCATAAAAATGAAGAAATAAATAGGAGTGCCCAACATCAGCAAAATTTGAGTTTCTCCAATGCACAAGTCCTTTAGTGGTTCGACTTGGAAAGATCCCTGATGCACTTGACCAAGATTCAGCAGCCCTCTCTCTCAATCCAGGAAATAGAACTGACAGCCAACACAAGATCTGCTGTTGCAATAATTCCTTTGCACCCCCCTATCCTGAGAAGAGTAGCAACAGAGTTCTTCATGAAAAGTTTAGGAGTCTGGCCATAATGAGACCAAAGGCCATGCATGTCCTAAACAGTTAGCTCACCAACCAACTCATTCATTCATTTGACCCATTTTAACAACAAGTTATGACTGCTACAGAAGAGGTTTAGTCGTGCTGACAGGTTACCAAATGTGGAAGAGCCAAAAATGCCAAGGCAGGTCTGCACCACCACTCCAGATGCCCACTGCACATGGGTACCACCTACATATAAGGAGTGACACCTTGGATGTTTCATTAGTTGGGCTAGCAAATCAAATGTGTAAAAGAGACACATAGAAGGTTGTTCTGGTAAAATGCCATCTTAGTCTGCTGTCCATATATATCCCCAGTTAACCTTTGTAAGAAGTCAACAGTTGTCTACAGACGTAATATTATCCAGTCTCTGTTGTTTAAAAAAAAAAGAAATACACATACATACACACACACACACACACACACACACACACACGCACACGCACCCGCGCGCGCGCACACACACACACAGTGCATTTCAAGATAAGTCACGTGAGGAAGTGTGCTCCTAGTTAAACAGCTGAAGCAGTCATCTGTGTGGGCTCCTTGTTCATATGACTGTAGGAACTATTTCTACAGTTTGCATTTCACTAAAATGATAAACTGACGTTCACTTGCCTGAGTGATCCAAGATGCAATAGAACAGCCCTTCATCCAAACTGCATGTTAAAGAAACTTAATTTCCTGCTCTCAGAGCTGCCATAAAACTTTTTCTCCATGCTTTTTATTGTTCTTCATCCTGGATCACAGAGCCCAAGAAAGAAAAGCATTTAACTGCCCCAAACCCCAGATCTGGTGATTTATGCTTTCGTGTAAATACAGCTTAATGTGGATCAAAGTTCACACTGATAGTTCCTATTTTAAAACTGGGCTGACAAATGAAGAAAGGAGCTCTGAGGGAGAGAATTTAAGGGAAGGGGACCCAATGTGTGAGAGATCTAAATTGCTTTCTAGAATTAAAAAAAATAAAGACCAAGGATAATTATAAACCAGCTACTGCATTTTTTTGCATGTTTCCCAACAACCTCTTAATTTGTATAGTTAGTTGTAAATTGACTATAATTTGATGCTACACATATAAACTGAAAAAAAAAAATGGAACAATATCCTCAAACTATTCTTTGTATCACTTGATTGGCAGCCTACATTAATTCTGAGAGAAACAAATATAGCTTCAATTGGTTAAACAAGCAAATGAAATGAAACAAAAGAGGTGAGGAGTCTTGGAGAGCATCAAGTCTCTGATTTTAAGGATCAGGACATGGGCCGGCTGAGTGGCGCGATGGTTAAGAACTGGCTTGGGATGCCAGAGGGCCCCGGTTCAGATCCCACATATGAGGGCCAGTGACATTGCCCTCCACAGCTAAGATACTGAACAAGAGCTGGGCTGCTGTGAGTCACTGGCGATGGCGTAGCCTGCAGCCCCTATGGCAATGGGTTGCCATGGGCTACCGTATGTAGCCAGCAGCCAGCGTGAGCGGCCAGCAGCCGCAGTGAGTGGCCGTCCAGTAGCCGGCAACTGATGTGTCTCGCCTGGGAAGAGCGCAATGATGGTGCCAACTTGGGCCAGTGAAGCAACGTCCTCCACAACTAGACTGAAGAACA
>NW_017731371.1:2738645-2743878 GCF_001890085.2 Hipposideros armiger
CGGAGCCAGGGGAAGGGACGGGAGGTACAGGCAGAGCTGAGCCATTCTGGACCGCACAGTCAGTTAAGGGGCTCAGTGTATAGGGGACCAGGGGTAAAAGGGAGGGCTGGCAGGAGAACCAGGCACTTGTGAAGAGCCCAGATCAGGCTAAGAATTTGGGGGGAATTATTACAAAGTTAGAAGACAGCATTCAGAATTTTAAAGCAGGGGCATGAGAGGATTGGAAGGTTGGTTCATTTGGTAAAAAACAAAACAAAACAAAACAAAAACCACAGGAAGCTGTGGGGAGAACAGACAAGAGCGGGTAAACCTGGAGGAAGAATGGACAGTTAGGAAGCCATCCCTGAAGGCAGCTGTGGGGAGATGGGGAGAGATGCGCTCAGCAGGGTGCAGAGGGGGGGAGGGAGTTAAACTGAAAGAGGATTCCCAGAGTTCTGTTTCCGTTGGTGGGGGCATCTTTCCCTGTGATAGGAAGGAGGGGTGGAGGATCGATCATGTGGGGCGATGCCTGTTGGGCTGGAGGATAGAACTGTGGAACTCAGGAGAATTATCTAGCTTAGAGAGGAATCACTGGCATAGAGAAAGTGGTGAAGCCAGCAAAGTGGGAAATGTGGAATATGAAGAGAAGAGGCAGAACCCTACAGGTCCCAACACTGATGGGGCAGAAAAAGAGGAGAAGGAGTGGCTACTGAGTCACAGCAAAGCGGGAACTGAGTTAGCAAAACCAAAGTAGAGAGATCTCAGGTTAGAGTAGTCTGAGAGACCTGGTGTCCACCCCCCACAGAGAAGTCCAGAGGAGACAGTGCCTTGAAGATCTCCACCCTTGGGGAGCTGGTCTGGGGTCTCTCCCTAGACCTTCACCTACCTGAAAAGCAACCTCTTTCAAGGCTCCTAATTCCTAACGTAGCCCTTAATTTTACCCTAACAGCCGTTGGCAGCCCCACTGTGTGGCCCCTACACCTCCCTGGAATCTTCTGTTTCAATTTAGGTGAAGAAATAATGATTCAACTCCAAGGGAGCAGATACCTCTTTTCCATGAGTAAGCTTGATCTTTGAAATCCCAGACTCGACCCCCAAATGCCAGCTCCCTCCACCTTTTTGTGTCACTGGCATCCAAGAAGAAAATGAGGCTTTTGTTTCAGGAGGCTGGGTATCATAAAACCAACGGGTATCCTGAATATGCTTTTTCAAACTGACCCCACCTGATCCTGTCCCTCCCAGAGTGACGCCCAGCAGTGTCTGAGGCACCCGCCCTGGAGAATCACTGCTGGTGCCAGACAGAGATAAACTCTCTCCTTCCCTTCTCTCTCCCTATTCTCGTTCCCTATTTTCCTGCACACAGACTATATATCCCATTTCCTCCAATGTGAACACCTTTCCTTTCCAGTTTGAGAGCTTATTAATAAGGCTTTACAGCGGAAGAATCAAGTGTACTTTACCCTGCTTGGAATGTCTCTTTGTCCACAGTCTAGCTCAAGGGTCGGTGAATGACCCTTTTTTGTTCAGTCCACAAACTAAGCATTTTTTTTACAAATGANAGTTCCGGACAGTGCACCTCGAGTGTCCAAGCAAACACTGCAATCCCCCCAGAAGCCTCATGTAAAAACCTCACTGAAACCAGAGCTCAGGTTTGCTTTGTTGTGATTGTTTTAAATCATCCAATTCCAAAAGCTACAACTATGTACAATGACTGGGAATTATACCATTATTTTCATTTTCTCATTCCCAGGTGTGAAGACCAGAGACTGCCCTAGGTAAAAAGCCAAAGGTTTAGCTGCTTAAGTGCTTTCAAAGGCTTCGACCAGGCAGATCCCCCTAGGGATGGACCAGGGCTCTGGCCCCAAGGCCAATGGGGCCAAGACGACGAATGCTTCCGTTTCCAGCCAGGACTCCAGCTGCCCTGAAATCACAGATAGCCAGTCCAGGGTCTCTGCGGCACTGCGGGCGGGGTGTGTGTGTGCGTGGGGGTAAGGGGGACAGAGCGTGGAGGGTGTCACTGACTTATTAGCGTATCACTCAGAAGTGGCCCTATGTGCAGGTTACACCGCAGAGGCACAAATGGGCCAACCACATGCATAAAATATACTTTAATCGAGTGACTATTTTAACTTAATTCTCTAATGTTAAGAGTTATTCAAAGCAAAAGAAAAGGCACTGAGTATGCAAAGATGGAGTTTAATTAAACTAGTCAACTCAATGCCTTAAATTTTGTTTTGTTTTGAAGTCAAACTAAATTCAACCGTGTAGAGTTTCACAGGAAAGTGACACAGGTGGAGGTGGAGGAGACATAGAGACTCCAGCTTTGAGCACACTTTCTACCATACCACATCGCTGTCACATACTTAGCCTCATTTGTGCTCTTTGAAAAAAAATGTGTCCTATGCCTGAGCCAGGCTCTTCATCTGTTTTAAAAGTGCCGCTGACATCTTCCACCGCTCAGACTACTGGGCGTGCTTTATTTAAATAGTAGCAGTAAATGGTCAGTGTTTTCATACCTCATTCATAAGGATTGTCTGATTTCCTCTCATCCTGCCTATTTCCAAAGGCACTTAAAAAACAAACATCATTAAAAAACAAAAATCACCCGCAGAGAAAGAAGGCTGCGCTAAAGGTACTAAAAAAGTCTGTCCTCTAGGATTAATCCTCTTCATGATCCCCTTTACTTTGCATAAAGGTGAATTCCTGTCAAGTTCCACACAAATCCCATTGCTATCAGTTAGACCTGGTTCCCAATCCTTAAGAGTGAAACGTTTCAAGAAGCTCAACAGTTAAACTCTGGATTTCTAACTCTGGATTTTGCTTAACACGGGTGCACTGATATTAATGAACAAATTACATTTCAAAACCTCTAAATATTGATTGCCTTAGTAGATCTGGACAGCGGTACACTGCTTGGTTTTGCATGACCCTCATTTCTCCTTGAAATTAGGTTGAAGCTCAGGGAAGGCTGTAGGCCTCTTACCTTCACTCTTCTGGACACAGACATGATTCTAAGAAGGGAGAAAGGAGGGGTGGGGGGAAAAGGAAAGAAAAGCCTGTTTGGGGTGGAGGGTGGGAATCACCTTATTCTTAATCCTCACTTCTTTACCTTATCCTAGGGGATCTCACTTGCAACCACCTAAAAGGAGTATTTTCAACTACAATTTTAGACATTTGAATTATCAACACAGTACATGCTGGTCATCACAAATTAAATGACAAGGAAGTGCCTGAGTCACACCCGGGGAAACTAAGGTGGTGCCTCTCGGTGGGTCAGCTACAGAAGGGGGCCATTTTGACCCCTGCCCAGCACACTGTCTTGGTAGCCTTCACTCTCCTCCCTGCAAATCTAAACACTGCTCACATAAATACATGTCTAAGAGGCTGAACATAAACATCTTGCCCTTCCCTCTTTCCTCCAGACCTCCCAAAGTTCTAAATACTGATCAATCTCAAAAAATTAATGAAACCTTTGAAATTGTAATTTCATATCAAATTCAACAACTCAGTAAAGCTCTGCACCGCTTAGCACAGAGATAGAAGGTTAGAGAGAGGTAAAACCATAGGGCTCCTATAGACACCTACGCACCCAATTTCAAGGGCACCTTGGAGACACTGACCTTCATTCTCATTATAGCTCTACCCAAAGGCAAGGGTGGGTTTCCTCATCTGATTTGGTAAACTGAGCCAACTAGGGTCTTAAGAGATAAGTCACCTCTCAGAGTCAGGAGCCAAACAAGAGGACCTACGATATCCTAATGGGGGCTGTAGTGACCTCTACCAAGTTCTGTACCATAACTCAAACTTATAAAAGTTCCTTCTCATAAAACCCTCCACAAAAAAGCTGCTCACAGGTCCAGAATTCTGTTTTCACCCCTGAGAATAGAGCAGACTGTAAAAGCCAGCAGGTCATTCCCCAGGGAGAACCTCTCTTCTAACAGTTTTTTATGCATCCTTCCAGAAATGTTATCCACATAAAAACAAGCAGGAGAATCACTTTTCATTTTATAGCCTTCTCTGCTGCATGGATTTTAACAGGCATGTGTACTACCTTTCATAATTTTTAAAAAAATGAATTTTTAATAAAAAATGCTAAGCCATTCCACTTTAGAATACAAGTAAACAAATGCTAACGAAGAAGAGAGAAGGTACAAGATTAAGATTATTATTGCAATTCCTCATGCAGAGGTCTTAAAATCTACAAGCCTTGCAAGGGTGGCTTCAGGACCTAGTTTGTGTGTCAGGGGGATAGTATAGTGATCCCATACCCTCCTCTTTATAAGGGCTGCTACTGCTTAAAGCCACCTCACCTTGGGAAGTCATTTCCTTACCCAGCAAATTTTTGCCAGGTGCCACTATTTGCCAAGCATGGCTGCAGGAGCCCTGGAGAGGTCCCAAGGCAACAGAGGGGACTAGCAGTGGCCATACAGCAGTGTGTGGTCAGGGCTGAAGGGTTTGGTTAGGCCCATGGCATTGTGGGAGCACCAAGGGCAGAGCAGGGAGAGTGCAAGATGGATCTTAAGCAAGTGCAGGACGGAGCCAGGGGAAGGGACGGGAGGTACAGGCAGAGCTGAGCCATTCTGGACCGCACAGTCAGTTAAGGGGCTCAGTGTATAGGGGACCAGGGGTAAAAGGGAGGGCTGGCAGGAGAACCAGGCACTTGTGAAGAGCCCAGATCAGGCTAAGAATTTGGGGGGAATTATTACAAAGTTAGAAGACAGCATTCAGAATTTTAAAGCAGGGGCATGAGAGGATTGGAAGGTTGGTTCATTTGGTAAAAAACAAAACAAAACAAAACAAAAACCACAGGAAGCTGTGGGGAGAACAGACAAGAGCGGGTAAACCTGGAGGAAGAATGGACAGTTAGGAAGCCATCCCTGAAGGCAGCTGTGGGGAGATGGGGAGAGATGCGCTCAGCAGGGTGCAGAGGGGGGGAGGGAGTTAAACTGAAAGAGGATTCCCAGAGTTCTGTTTCCGTTGGTGGGGGCATCTTTCCCTGTGATAGGAAGGAGGGGTGGAGGATCGATCATGTGGGGCGATGCCTGTTGGGCTGGAGGATAGAACTGTGGAACTCAGGAGAATTATCTAGCTTAGAGAGGAATCACTGGCATAGAGAAAGTGGTGAAGCCAGCAAAGTGGGAAATGTGGAATATGAAGAGAAGAGGCAGAACCCTACAGGTCCCAACACTGATGGGGCAGAAAAAGAGGAGAAGGAGTGGCTACTGAGTCACAGCAAAGCGGGAACTGAGTTAGC
>NW_017731371.1:2746498-2750781 GCF_001890085.2 Hipposideros armiger
GTGAAACAATTAATGTTCTCATATTTATTTTGTTGGGGACTAGAAATGATGAAGCAATCCCAGAAACTGGGAGTTCTTTCATCCATGGTCGTGAATGGGTCAACTAAGATGGTCACCCCAGAAGCTCCTCACCGAGAATGACAGGTCAATGTCTCATGCCAAATGTCCCAGTAATGCTTCTGAACTGGATAATAGAGTGTAATAAATAACAGTGCAGTCTCTGTGTTTGACTCTCAGATCTTTCCCTTACTAGCTATGCAATCTTAAATTTTTAGTTAACTCTTCTAAGCCTCAGTTTCCTTACCTAACATGGGGATTACAGACTTGTGTTTAATGTAACACATATCAAATGAGATAATCCATCTAAAGCCCTTATTACCCTCATCACATAATCAGTGCTCAACAAATGTTAGCTATGACTGTCATCCCCAGCACGCACTGTGTCCAACAACCTCAGTGGCACATGTTTACAGGCCTTGTCTGTAAACAACACATTAAAAACATGCTACTATGGTCTCTGAAAACCAAAGGATAGTTTTCAAATGAAATGGAAAACTTCAAAATATCTAGGGATCTATAATTGAACATTTACAGTTATTTAAAATCAGGTATAGAACAAGATTTTATTTGGGGGAAACAATGATTCCTCCCTCCCCCCCCCCAATTCCAGAAGCTGGTGTACTGGGAGAAATCCCAGCCTAAGAATGAAACCAAAATCTTCTAGTTTCAGCATCCATAAAATAGCATTACGAACACTACTAGCCTTACCTGTTTCATAGGGGTACTTCAAGAATCAAAATAAACTTTATGAAAATGGTCTCAAAAGAATGCACAAATATAACTAAAAATGAATATGACTATCTATTTACACTAGACTGTACAGTCACTAATCCATTTTAGTTATTTCTTCTTTAGAGTCAAAAAGTAACAAGGGCTTAGTGGGGGGTGGCAGACAGGGTCACACTATCTTAGCATCTCTATTTCCAGAATATTTAATTTTACTGTCTTATTTCAGAACAGATTTTAGATGGCTATAACAAATTATTAAGACTAATTTTGGGGCCAATTCACCCACCCCCATACTGATAAAAAAAATACCTGCTCTAAATCTGAGTCACATAGACCCATAAGAGATCAGCTCCAAAATAAATGGTTGGCCATAACTCTTGAAGTGGATATTATAATCTGTCAAGATTTCTTAGTCAATGAAAAAGAAATTTTATATGATGTAGCCCCCTCCCCCAAAAAAAGCAGTGAATGGAGAATATATTCTATATATTAGCATCAAACTATTGGGTTGTCGGAAAAGTCATGACATATTTTGTCAATGTTTTTCAAAGGTCATTTATTTGTATAAAGAACAAAGATCAATCAATGATATNAAAATGAATATGACTATCTATTTACACTAGACTGTACAGTCACTAATCCATTTTAGTTATTTCTTCTTTAGAGTCAAAAAGTAACAAGGGCTTAGCGGGGGGTGGCAGACAGGGTCACACTATCTTAGCACCTCTATTTCCAGAATATTTAATTTTACTATCTTATTTCAGAACAGATTTTAGATGGCTATAACAAATTATTAAGACTAATTTTGGGGCCAATTCACCCAACCCCATACTGATAAAAAAAATACCTGCTCTAAATCTGAGTCACATAGACCCATAAGAGATCAGCTCCAAAATAAATAGTTGGCCATAACTCTTGAAGTGGATATTATAATCTGTAAGATTTCTTAGTCAATGAAAAAGAAATTTTATATGATGTAGCCCCCTCCCCCCAAAAAAGCAGTGAATGGAGAATATATTCTATATATTAGCATCAAACTATTGGATTGTCGGAAAAGTCATGACATATTTTGTCAATGTTTTTCAAAGGTCATTTATTTGTATAAAGAACAAAGATCAATCAATAATATATTGCCTGTTTTGTTCAATAACCTTTTGCCATCTTTCAGTGAGCTGCATAATTCCTCATTCATAAAAGGACCTGTCTTTATTTGCGAAAAACTTAACAAGGTGCTGACTCACAGCCTCATCTGAATTGAACATTATACCATGCAAGGAGTCTTGAAGAGAGTGAAACAAGTGGAAGACTGACAGCGCAAAGTCAGGCGAGTATGGTGGGTGTGGCAACACATCCCATCCAAGCTCCAATAATTTTTGACAGGTGATCAAACTTGTGTGTGGTCTCACATTGTAGCAATAGAATACAACTCCTTTACAATTAACAAGCTCTGGACATTTCTGGATGATGGATTCGTTCAAACAGTCCAATTGCCAACAGTACACATTCGAATCGATTGTTTGGTTCCTTGGTAGCTTGAAAATCATGACACCTTTAAAATCCCACCACACTGAGAGCATAACCTTCCTCTGATGAGTGTCTGCTTTCGATGTCGTTTCAGGCGAATCATCACGTTGGGACCAAGACTGTTTGCGTACCACATTGTTGTAAACAATCCACTTCTCATCACCAGTTATCAGTTGCTTCAAAAAAGGATCGTTTTACTCACATTTAATGAGCATATTGCAGATGTTTATATGCGCCATCAAATGAACTTCTTTGAGTTCATGCGGAACCCAAATATCGAGCTTGCTTACATATCCCATCTTCTTCAGGTGGTCATGAACGCTTCAGTGATGGATGTTCAATGTTTCTGCAATCTCTCGTGTCGTGTAACATGGGTTTGACTCAATCAATGCCTTTATTTTGTCATCATCAACCTCAGTGGGCCTCCCTGACTGAGGAGCGTCATTGAGATCAAAATCACAAGCATGAAATTTCATGAACCATTATTGGCACTGATGTTCTTGTAGAGCATTGTCACCGTAGACTTTATGCAACTTTTCACAAGCTTGACGCACATTCTTCCCTTTATGGAAGTAAAACAGTAAGATACGGCAAAAATGCACAGTTTGGTCTTCCATCTTCAACTTGTTGTAAAATCTTCAAAACTCAACCAAATAACTCAATTTTTTAAAAAAATGAAGCTAGAACTGTCAGCTGTCAAATGACATAGCAATAACATAGATGCGAATGACTCTAGTACTTCCAAAAATCTAGTGCCATCTGTCGCAAACATGCGTCATGACTTTTCCGACAACCCAATACAAAGACCCTGTAGGTGATGGAGTTTCCACATTTATATTAAAATGTATATTTCTGTTATGCTCTCTTTTAATATTACAGTAATTTCCAGTTAGCCCATAAAGACCTGCAAACAGTTTTAACATTAGACAAAGCTAAATTTAAATTAAGTTACTTTGAATCTTGATTTAAATTATCAGTCAAGGAGAACTGGTATCTTTTCAAAATTGAAGAATGCACTTATTTTTGCCATGATGATAAAACACTTCATAAAACTCATACACATAGAACGTTTTAAAAAAAAACATTCAAGATGGCAAGATAATCTTTTAAAATATTCCACTTTTAAAAAGTTTTAATAGTGTCATCCAGCCCTTACATATGCACACATATTTTATATAATCAAAATCACACTCAATTTTTTAATATAATTTTTTCATATTTTACAGCTATGTAAGAAACTCTAACACAGTTGCTTTATGTATCAAAACTAAATGAAGAACCCATTTACATCACTATAGACCATCTTCTCTAAGGTAATCATGACTATTTTTCCACAGTGCATTAAAATCCAATAACCATAACCAAAACAGCTTACATTTAAATTGTTTTGTTTAATAAAAAAAAGGGAGAATGGGGTATTTCCTTCAACCACAAATAATTTTAAGAGCAGCAGCTAAGTATACCTGTGGTCTTCCATGCTAATACTTATCAACAAACATTTATTCTTTGACTACAATGCTTATTTAAATCACAGCCCTAAAATTTACTAGGGGAAAAGGAAGTGCTCAAGTCAAAGCCACTCTTAGGCAGTTAAGAAATAAATATGGCATCCAGAAGTAAGGACACAACTAAGAAGCTAAGCCGGAGAAAATAGTTTTATGTATGTAACATACCAATAATTATATAAAAGGCACATCTATCAAGCATTTGTTTTAACTAACAATGTTAAGTCTTTATAATAACTCTGAAGCACTCTGAGGTTTTATGTAACTTGTGTGGTTTCGGTGGGGTGGGGCAGGGGAAATTTGTTTCAGGCAGCTTTGGTGTTAAGTGCATTTTCCTGCATTCTTACATTCTAGAGCTTTAGTAGGTCTTTAAACTATAACAGTTTATTAAGAGAACTCCTCCTCCCAACTTTTGCCCCATAATTTTATTCTAAATAAAAGTTGTACATTTTTTTAATGCGTCAT
>NW_017731371.1:2751721-2769067 GCF_001890085.2 Hipposideros armiger
TCGCCAGTGACTCACAGCAACCCAGATCTAGGTCGAGCTGTTGTTCAGCATCTTAGCTGTAGAGGGCAGTGTCACTGGCCCTCATGTGGGATCCGAACCAGGGCCCTGTTGCTCAGAGCTGGCGTCCCAAGCCAACTCAATCAACATGCCGCTCAGCCAGCCCCAATGTAATTTTTTTTTAAAGCCAGTAAAAGAATCCATTTCTTAAAATCACAAATAATTATGATATAACCACTTCTTTGAAATCCAATATTTGTGCTAAAGAAAGGTAAGTGAAGATGAAGTAACTAATGTTAGCAAAAAGGCTTTGAAGTGCTCTGGAACCACACAGTCCAAGGATATATGCAAAGGTACAGAAAGAGAGCAGCAAAACGATCTCGGAAATGATGTAGTCTTATTTTTGTTTGTTTTATAAGTGAGAAACGTTAGCTCAAGGGCACAGAAAGTTATAGAATAACTCTAAAGTCTCTGCTCAAGACTCAGTAGAGGTTCCCAATTAAAGCTCACACTGTGTATGCAACAGGCAACCCGGTTTCATCTCTGCAGTGCCCAGAGTTCTGGGCAGATGGATGTGTCTGCAGCCAGCGAAGTGTCCCCACATGGGCAGTGAAGGAGGGCAACTGATATAATGTCGGGGGCTGTTACCTCTTCCTCTTGGAAAATCTCCTAGCTTTCCCTTGTCCTTCTATAAAGCGGAGTCATACCCTGACGCATGGATTCAGGACATTCTATGACTAAACAGTCAGTGCCACCTTACAATTCTAGATAGCCTTCCCCAGCCATGTCACAATCTGAGTATAGGCCCACATTCTGAGAACTTCCTCCCTGGTGGCCTCTTCTTCTTTCAGAGTGGCATGGCCCCAAGTGACCTGGCCCCAGTCCATTCACCTCAGCACGCATAGCAAAGGCCAAAATAGGACCTGCCACCCTAACTTGCACCCCTTCTTATGGAGAGCAGGTAATATTTCTCTGCCTGTCATTCTCCAAGTAAGTGCCTTGTTAGAGGAACAAAAAAATTCCCTCTCACAGGCGTTAGAAAGTCTAATATTTTGTCAAACAGAAATGAAAAATAAACCTAATCTAAGCTGTCACAGGATCATGAAATGCCTCTGGCTGTTCTATCAAAGTATGTAGGCATGTACGGACTCTTTGAAGAAATGAAACTGCAGTTTATCAAGTGTGATTTATAAGCAACACTGATGTAGCTGGTAGATAACACTGCTGTCTAATCATTAGTAGTCAGAAAACAGCCATGTGAACACATCAATTATGGGCCACTGCCAAAAGCCCTTGAGATCTTGGAGATTAACAGCCAATCCTCTGTTTTACAAGCTCACATCAAAAAGAATATTAATAAGAGGAGGGGCAATGTGAAAGCTTGTCAGAGTAATTCAGCCACTAAAACAAGGCATTTTTCCCCCCTCTCCTCTCTGTTGAATTGGCCCAAGGAAGAAGCTGGCATCAGCTACAAAGTGCAATGCTGCCAATTTCTTGGAAAATGTTTTTCACTAACATATGGGAACTTGTAAGGGTCTGCAAAACTGCTATTTGGTGAAGAAAGACAGGCAAGCCTTCTTCGTGTCTCTTTTTTAATGCTGGAATGAAACAAATGCAGTCATTATTGAATTATTTTCAAGTTACTATGCCTTTTAGTAGAAATATCCATTGGCTTTTCTTTCTACCCTCAACATCATAAATTTTGTAAAAATTCACATATTTCTAATACTTCCACCATCTACCAAAATGTAATTAGCTAAAAGAAACTATGACTACTACCCTGCACAGTAATGAGTTTCTGCAAATCAATATGGTTCTTTCCAACGTAGAACAAAAATCAAAATGTATGATAGCTCTAAGTACTTAAATTCCTTCTTTCCAACCGTCTCAGGAAGATAGATATAAATCCCACTGATATTTCTGCAATTAGGATTAAACTAGCTCTCACAACCTATATATAGAAAGCATTTGCAAAAATGCATGCCATGGGCATAGCATTCATTTCGGCTATATCAGTAGTTAACGTACACACCAGTGAGGACTGCTATATTTTTGTAAATGATCAGATTAAACCAAACAGCTGGCACTAACGGTTTAGTGGGGTTCCAGCAGGTTCCCTAATATATGAACATAAGCCACACTGCAAAATGCATGGCCTGGATTTCCCCTGCTAACACTTACAGATCTGTTTGCATTTTTATTTGTAGAACACTATATTTACTGAGTGTTTTCCTAATATTTCATTTGTTGTTCATCATTTCAAAATCAGCATGGGGCAGTGAGGAAAACATTAGGGGAGGAGAGAAAAGCACGGAGTTCCTGTTGCTTCTCAGTAGTCAAGCTGTTTGGCCCCTAAGTAAGTCGCTTAATTCCAGGGCTTGCTGACAAGCAATTGTTAAATCAAAGATTCTTTACCTGGGGTTCAAAGTCTTTGTGAAGTATGAGAAACCCTATAATTATAAAACCAAAGGTTTATATGTTTGTAATAGGTACACTTTCTTCCCCCCTCCCCCACCCCCACTCCTCCCGAGAGAAAGTGCATAGATGCTCAATAAAATCCTAACCTAAAACTGAGTTAGGAAGCAGGGACCTGGCAGTCAAGTCCAGCGCAAGCATGGTGTTTCTTTTTCATTACAGTGCATACTCTGTACATGTTTGCTAAGCAGAGGCACTACATGAGTTCCAAACCTCGGTTTCTTCACCTATAAAACCAGAGCAATAACATGCCCCTGACCACCTTTGAAGGCTGTCCTGAAAATCAAGAGGGTATGGCTTTAGAAGTACCTAAACATAATTTACAGTGTTATTGAATTCAATGAACATTCCTTGGGTAGCTAGATGCTATTAGACGTTGTACGAAGATCAATAATTATTGGTTGCATTTTGGATATTAGAAAGGAAATCGTCTTCTGAATAAATAATTTATCTAGGAAACTTATGGGAGGGAGGTTCTACAAGGAAACAATTCCCAGGCTTTGTTGATGCTACACTAAAAGCCCACGCCAAAAGATATTCGAGTTCTCGAGGCCATCATGATACCATCATGATGATGATACCATCACCATCATCGTCATCATCATCATCATCTTTTGTAATACATCTGATTTTGAGATTTCTCTTCTCTACCACTTTTCCAGCAAGAGCTTCTTAATGTCAGACAAAGTACAGGACTTACTAGAGACTCTAGAAGAGCTGGCAATTAAACACAGCAACCACTCGTTTAGGTGAAAAAGACTTTCACAATAAACACATATAGTTTCAATCTAGTAAATGTATATTGGCAAGTGTATTTTTTTAATGTATTTTAATAACATGTTGAGTTTAATGGGCCACTTCAAGGTAAAAATCAAACCACTGTTCTATTTAACAAGTTATGACTATTAATGACATATGATTGTAATCAATGATTATAGACCAAAGCTCTCAGAATAGGCTGTGCTCCAAATTCTTATACAAATGTTGCCAAAGATGTAGGGGCCAAATTCCATCCTTGAGTTCCTAAGATCTTATTACACTCCAAACTCCTGGGCTGACTTCTTCGTTCTTTTTTTGCAAATTAGGTTGTTAACTTGGTTTAAACAATTTTCCCAAGTCACACCTAAGCTACAAGTTATAATAGGCCCTTCTCTTTTACTTGGATAATGACCCCCCCTTTTTTTAAGAGTAGCTTTCCATTTGAATCCTG
The DNA here is from genome assembly GCF_001890085.2 of Hipposideros armiger. NCBI lineage: Eukaryota > Metazoa > Chordata > Mammalia > Chiroptera > Hipposideridae > Hipposideros > Hipposideros armiger. Next base: position 2,755,404 of record NW_017731371.1, read on the forward strand.
AGGGTTTTGTGGGTGACAAAGAAATCATCAGACAAAAATCTGCCAGTAAACAGGATGACATTACAGTCTGTTATTCTAACACAGCAGAACCCTTCTGGGTAAAGCATCTTTATCTCTATTCTTTAAAATTCAACAGACACGCTCTACTAGACCCAGAAAAGCAGGTGCAATATAACCGATTATACAGATGCTTTAAAGAATTAAAGATGCTACATAAAGGCAAGATATGTGAAAATACAGATAATACCCAGCAATGTTTTTGCCTGTGATCTCTACAGGGAAAAAAGACAAAAGACATGGACCCAGAGCAGCCTGCTTAGAGGCCCGCCTTTCTCTGCAACACAGCACACATTCACTGACAATTTCCTAGAAGCAGGCACAGTGCTAGGTGCTAGGGAGATAAAAATAAGATGGCACCCATGCCCTGAAAGGTCTCAGGCCGGCAGGGGAAACGTACTTTCACTGATAATGGCAACAAAACGGGAGAGACGCAGGCACAATACACTCATCTCCAGTGCAGTAAGTAGGAGTGGGGGAAATTACAACCCTTTTTGAAACACTCAGAAAATGTAGTCCAAAAAGAAACTAAGGCCAGAGACAGTGGCTTTTGCCGAGGGTCATAAAAGAAGCCAAAGCCAAACATCCAGTGGGACCCAGTCTCCCGATTCTCAGTTCCAGAGCTTCTCCCCCTGGACCACTGCCTGGGTAGGAAGCAAAGTAAAGAGTCAGCTGCAGGGAACAATCTGCCTGAAGGCTGCAAGCCACCAACCTTGGCAGGACTCACTGGCTTTGCTTAGCTGACTCAGAGGGCATGATAGCAAACTAGCAATTTCCTGAAGCCCGGCTCATCAGAAGAGATGACCTTCATAGATCAGACTCATAGCAGTACTACTTAGAACCGCATGCTTTATACGTTCCCAAACGTTTCCTCCTGCCTCCATTACGCTCGCCTACATGCTACTAAACCAAATGGCTAACTCAGCAAAGCCATGGCCCATCGTCACTCACTGTGCAGGATGGCTCTCCTCTAGGATTCCCGACACACCAGAATGGGTGTTGACCTGGCTGTAAACATTCCCAGGGCTGTAGCTGCAAATCATTAGTCCGTCTTGCCCTTCCTTCCATTTGACCAAATATACTAATTAACCACCTATAAAACACTTAATGAAGTCATAGCTAAAGCAATGCTGTGATATTTCTACAAAGAACCTTAAAAACAACAACAAACAAAAAAAAACAGGAAATTCTAATAACCATTCCTAACATCTACCTTTGAGAGGAAAAAAGACATCTTCAAATGAGCTACCTGAAACTTTTTCTAAGGACCACCCCCCACCCCACCCCCAGAGTAGAGAATCATAATAAGGGAGAGGACCTGGGCCTGGGTATTTGGGGAAGGGAGGAAAATTAAGCACTCTTTAGGTGCTTTGGATACACAGCTCTGATTAAGAAGCAATGCTTTAAATTAAGAATTCAAGGATTTTAGATATCGAATCAAAATAATTTATATTGAAATATAACCCCAAAATCCAATGAAATGAAAATCACACTCACCTTCAAGTTGAAAACTATAAAGATAGTCAACTACCATCAAAGTCTTACCAAAAAAATATATTTTTTAATAATCTTGGAGAAAAGTCTACACCAATACAAAACTCAGAAGCCATAAAAAAAATTAATTATAAAGTTGATTAAACAATTTAAGATATTTACACAGGGGATAAAAAAAACTAGCATAAACCTAATCAAAAGACAATTGAAGAGATATGGAAAACATCTGCAAGCACATGAAAAAATATTTACAAAACAAAAAAAAAGTGTATTTAATTAATATACACTGAAATGCTTTAAAATCAATAAGAAATGACCAACCACTCACTAGAAAATTAGAGGTTATAAACTGTCAACATCTAGGAAAAAAGATGCAGCGGCTTATAAACATGGAAAGGGCAAAATAAAATAATGGATAACTATCAGATTAGCACATACTAAAGCCAAAAAATTATACTTCACAGTATTAGATTATAGACATACAGGCATTTTTTGGTCCATTGTTGGTGGGATGCAACTGGTGAAATCAAGTTGGGGACAATTAAATTTTGAAATGCATTCAAAATGAAATTCGCCAGAGCATTTTGTAACTGAAAAAGACTAGAAGACACCTAAATGCTATTAGTAGAGGATCAATTAAGTAAATTATGGAATCAAAGATAGAAAGGAAACACATGATATCTAAAACATACAGTTATGGGAAAAGAACAAGGTTCAGATCTGTTTCTTTAATAATGTCTGATCTGTATAAGGAGACAAGAAATATGTATATGCTTGCTTGTAAATGTATATGCTTGAACATATGGAGACTATTTCAAGAAAGACATACAAAATTGTTAAAAGTAGTTGGCTCTGGGGAGCAGGTCTAAGGGGGAAATAAAACCTACTTTCCATTATATAATATTTTAGTACAGTTTAAACTTTTATCGATTTATATACTACTTTAAAAAAATTTAAGTCAAATAAAAAGTATTTTAATAAATGCAACTAGTTTCTCAGGGCTCTAGACAGGTCTCCAAAGTAGGAGGCATGTTAAATTCCCAGGGAGTATACAAAAGCTCGAATGAGGTGTTAAAAAAAAAAAAAAAGTTTCTATTTATACTACTACCTCATCATTTTAAATTTCTGTTGTTCATAATTTTAGTAATAGTCAACTATATTAATACAATAGCACGTGTGTGTACACACAATTAGAGACACCTGGAAAACATTCACTCTAGGAGAGTAGTAGCCCCTTTTTAGTGTCTTCTGAGGAAGGTGCCGTTTTGTCTTTGAAAACAATTTCCTATTTATGATCTTGCACCTGAATTCAGTTGACATAATTCACACAAGATAACACCTCCATCTCCCTTAACCACTTAAACACTAGAATGAAATCACAAGAGCTGAGGAACAGAGCCAGAAGTGAAGCTTAGGGCAGTTCCTCACATACTGAGACCCTTCTATGACATAAGTCACAGCCTGGACCTCCTCTGTGCTAAACCTCCCAAGCCCTCCCATCTCTGAGTCTTACTTGGTTCTTCAGGGCTCCATGGAGCCTGGCATCATGCTCCTTCCTGGACTTCATCTCCTCGCCCTTTCCTCTCTCCCTCTCTCAGCTTCAGCCATCCTGGTGTCTCCTCAAACACACCAAACACACTCACTCCACCAGGGCTTGTACACAGGCTGTTCCTTAGGTCTAGAGCGTTCTCTCCCCAGGAGGTCCAACAGCTCCTCCTCACTGTACAGTCATGCACTGCATGATGACATTTCAGTAGACAACAGACCACCCTGTGGTCCCATAAGATCATAATGGAGCTGAGAAATTCCTATCGCAGCCATTGTGATGTCATAGCACAATGCATTACTCACATGTCTGTGGTGATGGTGGTATAAACAAGCCTACCACACTGCCAGTCATATAAAAGTATAGACTGTACAATGACAGTCATGCGCTACCCCATCTAGGTTTGTGTAAGTACCCTCTATGATGCTTGCACAACGATGAAATCACATGATGCATTGCTCAGAGTCTATCCCCACCATTAAGGGGCCCAGGACTGTATATCATGTCCTACTCCAACATAATCAAATGTAAACCCTCCTTTCCCACCATCCTTCTCTATCTCCTCCTCCTGCTTGATTCTCCCTTACAGCACTTAACGCCAACCGAAACGTATTTATTTGTCGGGAATAAACTAAGATATAAGCGTTATGAGAGCAGAGATTTTGTTTACTATTGTATCTCCAGGACCCAGGCAGTGCTTGGTGCATAATCGGAATTCAACAAATATTTGCTGAGTGAAGGAATGAATAAAGGAATGAAGGAAAGGATAAATCGAGGCTTGCATTGACACCTCCCCCTTCTAACATGTCTACTGTCAGAACACAACATAGTCAAAGTTCCCTAAACTGTAGGAGGAGACAAGGAATAAATGAAGAAATGAATATTTAATTGTTCACAATATCTGTATTACAAAGAATCCCTTAACACAGCCAACAATATCCTACACAGATGATAAAAATGAAAACTTCTTCATTTTTCCACCACAAAACTTACCAACCCCCCTGTATCTACATATTTTCTGACTTCCCTCCTGTTACAACAGAGAACTTGTTCCAGCTCCAGAGGCCCACAGATGCACCCATGCACCAGATCTTTTCCACCCTCTACCCTATGCCTATTCCAGGGCACCTTAGCCCATCTCTCTCTGGTATAAGAAGCAGCTTTTCTCCCTTTCCTGTGTCAGCATATAAACAGGCTATTTATTCGAGTGTCTTACTTCAAAAAATTATATAGCATGACTTATGTCATGCTGTTCTTTATAGAAAAGTGTGCTATATTCACCACATACGCAAAATCCAAGCACCCCAATCAGACTTTATTTCCCCCATCCCCATCCCTTCCCCAGGACCACTTGTGTTGGGATCACCAAGTACTGTCATTCTACCAAAGACAGCAGTCAATTCGGAGTGTCATCTTAACCTGACTTCTTGGCAACATTTGACACATCTGATCACACCCTTCTTGCTGGACTTCGTTTGCTCTCGGGAAACACCAGACTGGCTGGGTTTTCTTCCTCCTCAGTGGACTCGAGGTTGACTCCCCCTAATGCTCCATGGCTCAGCCCTGGACCCTCATCTTTTCCCGCTGTACTCTCTAGGTGACCTTTTCCAGCCCCAAAACTTTAAAGCCCACCTATATGGCCACTTCCCCTAATCTATGCCTCCAGCACTGGCCATCCAATTGGGCATCATCATCTGGTGGCCATGGAGTACATCAAAAGTGTGTCCCAACTCTTGAATCTAGATGTTATCCTTAAGTCTCAGCCTCTCCTGACTCCATATCCAAGTCCTGTCCTCCTGATTAAACAATGTGAGCACTTCTCACCAACTCCACGATGACCACAGAAGTCCATCTTCTCTCCCTGGGACTGCTGAAAACGTCTTGTAATTGATTTCCCTATTTTTCTTCTTGCCTCTCTAGTGTCAGTTCTCCACGCAGCCATCAAGGGCAAGTTTTTAGAAACAAATCAAGTCATGTCAATCCCTTGCTCAAAATTCTGTAAAGGTACTTCATCATATTCAAATGAAAATCCAAACTCTTTCCCACGACCTACAAGGTCCTGCATGGTCTGGCCTGCGCCCATCTCCCAATCCAATCTTGACATGGTCTGTCCAGAACACATTTCATGTGTGTTATTTGTATGGATTTAACAGCATGTGCAGTCAGCCGAGAGAGACTAGGAAGCATGTCCAGAAAACCATGCAAAGAGCCAATCAATCGAAAGTCCAGGCTTTGGTTCCCTTCCAGTCAACATCAGTTGCTGAATCTGTTTTTCCTCTCCCTTCTCACGTTTATACTTGGCACAGAACACTACACTGTGATTGGGCCTCAAAAACCATAGCTACATTGGACCCTGCTTCAACCTCACCTCTTACACCCAGTTCCTAGCACCAAAGGTCTTTAAAAAGAAGTTCTCAACAAGTAGGTAAATACATCTACTGTTTTTCCAGTGACCCTTCTCTTCACTGTGTCCTATAATGTGCCAAGATTTCCAACAGAAAGAGTACCCAACCATGTGCTTTTCAGTCCTAAAACCCTCTCCTTTGTACAAGTCAAGGTATCAGAGGAAATGAAAAGTACGACTTCTTGCACAAACTGTGGGGAACTCTGACCTGCTGGGAACTGAGAGGAGGTGGAATGTGCCCTGGTGATTTTATCACACCCGTTGTCTTTCTGACTTGTGTCCTTGTGACCTTGACCTTGTACAGGTGCCCTCCCAGAATCTTTTACAGTTACACACATTATGTCTAATTGTTTCTATTCCTCAAATCATTCAGGTATGTTAGAAATGTACAGTGGAGGGCCGGCAGAGTGGCGCGATGGTTAAGAACTGGCTTGGGATGCCAGAGGGCCCCGGTTTGGATCCCACATATGAGGGCCAGTGACACTACCCTCTACAGCTAAGATGCTGAACAACAGCTCAACCTGGAGCTGGGCTGCTGTGAGTCGCTGGCGATGGCGTAGGCTGCAGCCCCTGTGGCAGTGGGTTGCCATGGGCTACTGTATGTAGCCAGCAGCCAGCGTGAGCGGCCAGCAGCTGCAGTGAGTGGCCGTCCAGAAGCCGGTGACTGATCTGCCTCACCCGGGAAGAGTGCAATGATGGTGCCAACTTGGGCCAGTGAAGCAACGTCCTCCACAACTAGACTGAAGAACAAAACGATAGCAACTTGTCTGTTCCCATCCCCCCAATTCCCCAATTAAAAAATCTATAAAAAAAATAAATAGAACATTGTTTAAAAAAAAATGTACAGTGGAAGAAAACACAACTTACATAAATGTGTGTGTATGTGTGTGTGTGTGTGTGTGTGTGTGTATATATATCTCTCTCTCATATAATATGCTTAGATGCACTTGCTATTATATATATGTTATATATATATATGTTTTATATATATATATATATAATATATGTATTAACAAATAAGGAAAGTAGAAATATATGACAATAATACTATTCTGAAGTCTGACCACATAACTTATGGGCGGTATCAATCTTCAGGATTTCATTTGTCCATTAAGTCCCTATTTGAAACTGACTCCTTATATTAGTTATAAAAATCCCTTAAAATGTCCGCTGTTAAATTAGGGGAGAGGGGAGAAGCCATGTCAGACCCTCCTTCAACCTCATCATGTACACCTTTTGTTGTCAGCTTGAAATCTGTAAAGAACCATTTCTACAGAATAGGTTCTCTCCAAAAGCAAAAGCCACTGTACAAAGAAACAGCTTTGGGGGCAGAAACGATGACTGTTCAGGTGTGATTTAAGACACCAGGAAGGCTCTCCCCCTCCCCCCTCCCAGACAGTCCCTACATTTGAGCTCCATTTCTTGGGCCTTTGAAAGTCTACTCACAATGAAGTACTGGCACCATCTTAAAACCACCTTAAGGGTCATTCAGTGGATTGCTAATGGAGTGCAAAGCTCTTGACAAATGGAGAAAAATAGGTTCTAAGCAGATAGGAACATAAAAGAAGGTAAAAGAAAGATATTTTTTAAAAGGAACTTAGCTAAGGAGATCAAAGCAAAGATCACCCTTTGTTTATCTTGCTCTCCCATGCTACCGAAAATAACAGCCTCAAAGATCTACACTTACACCTCCTCAGGAAGCACCTTCTCTTGGCCTTTTTTACACAGATTGTCCATAATCTGAAAATCATTAGCCCAACAGGGCTGGCTTGCTGCTTATCTTCCTTACCTAGCTCGGTCCTTGAGCCATTTTTAAATGTGGAGAGTTCAATAACCAAATATTAAAGCAACGACTATGTGGTAAATATAGCACATATACATTTAACTCACTTCTCTACATTTTCTGAATATTATGAGATGGGTATTTTTCCATTCCTGTGAAAGGAGTGTGTCCATTTGCTTGCCTTATAGATGGCTATGTCATAAACAAACCCTAGGCATCCTACTTGAACAAAGTGGATCTTATCAACAGCCCCATGGTCTAACCTTCTCCTGTCCAAGAACCATTACTCTTCTTCTTTCTCTCTTTTCTTGTAAGTCCAGGTAATACAAATACAGTTCACAGTAGAGCCTTATTAGCCTACCAACTTCAAAGCTAATTTATTGGCCCAAGATTTAGGTCAGCAGTGTCCCATCTAAAACAGAGGAGGGGCCTTTTTTTTTTCCTTTTTAGCTTTCATTGGCATGGGAGGCAACCAGAAAATCTTGAACAACTTTAAAAGCATCAGCTCGGATCATTGTACTCATTCCAGCACAGCCATCACATGCCAAGAACTGTGAGGGAAAAAAATGGATGCTGAAAAGGAGGCTGGTCCTTCTATTCACCTTTTAACTGCCACTTTCTGCAAGCTTACTCCCTCTTTCAGCTTCACAGCTGCAGTGTCAGAACAGCAGGCTAGCCTAGGCCTCAGAAAGCTCCACAGCAAGGGGGCAAGCGCCAAGGCCTGGGCAAGAGTGGCATTCCCTAAGGTTTGATGAGTTAACTACCAGCTCTCTTTAACCAAGAATAGCGGGTGGCAGGAAAGTGGTATCTTCTTAACACACTTCAAAGGAAACCTATTTTGAGCCCAGGAAAGGCCAAACACACTTTCAACAGCACATACTAAATCACTGAACATTAAAAATCATTTCTCTTCTTGATCCTATCTGTTCATGCTGGCTAGCAGAATAAATTCTTTAAGCTTTTCCTTGACTAGAGAGAGAGTGTGTGTGTGTGTGTGTGTGTGTGTGTGTGTGTGTGTGTGTACACATATATACATATATGTGTGTGTGTGTTTATATAATATACAAATATGCTATATTTAGTGACCTGTAGTTACTTTTCATTCTTTTTTGTTGTTTAGTTGTTATTTCCTACACTCCCCCAAAGGGTACTTTGAAATCTTTCCAGTTTTTACAATTAAACCTAACCATCTGGACTAAAATCTTCACATTCACTAAATTAGTCACAGATTTTGTGGGTAAGCTGAGAAAGTAAATGCTATGCTCAGTGCTGGGATTTAAACCACATCTACCACAGCAAAACACTCTCTCTCCAATAATCTCTCCAATTATGCACGCACATGCAGGCTCAAATAACATGGAGGCGACTATACCTCATTGCACAGAATATCTGTACAGTTAGTATCACTCTTTAGATCCCTAAGTGAGTTGCAACACATCCAAACTGAAATTCTTCAAAAACCCTTCAGAATTTATTTTATAGACAAAAAATAAAACAATCCCTACTTTTCTACCACCATTTAACTTTCTCCTACTACTAGTGTGTGCTGCAAGCTGCTCACCAAATTCAGAGGCGATTTGAAGATTTCTGTGTCTACTTGTTGAATACCAGTAAAAATGTGATTTGAATGGACTCGGCATTTTCAAGATTTTTCAAGTTTGGAAAGTCTTTGACCCTCTTCAGATTTGACTGTAAGTATCAGAAAAGGAAAATTCAACGTGTTTAAGATTCAATATATGCTTAGAGAGTTGAAATCCAACAAAGGCAAGTGATTTCGTGTTGTCATCCAATCACCAGTAAATATATAGTAGCAGCTATTACAGAACTGCCATCAATCTAAAGCCGGACAGGATTATCTGGTGGAAGTAACTCCACAGCTGTACTAACTCTCCAGGTAAGCGGAAAACACTAGTTCTTACAAGGAAATAATATACATGAATTTATAGCAGGCTTATTGATTCATATGCGATAGCCTTTGAAAGGCTATTTTAAGCCTTTAATATAAACTGATATTGAAGGAACTAGACTTTACTGTAATTGTTTTCAGAGCATCTTAAAAAGGTTAGCATATTTCCTTTCACATTTTATATGGACAACAAAAAGCATCCACTTAAAGAGTTTGCATAAAGAAGTTAGGGAGGAAGAATCAGACACAAGGGGAACTCTTGTTAATATACAGGAAGCTCAACACGAATTCTCCTGTTTTTTATGGACATGTGAACAAGAACTAAACTCACTGAAATTCATGGTATGGTTAGGTGGTTTTTTTAAACCCTCAGGAACATTCCCATTGTGCAAACACTGACAATTTGGTTAAAAAAAAACCAACTTTCTTTCCAGGAGGGATTAAAACTGTAAAGAGAGTTCAAGCTTGCAAAGCCTCTAGGCTGTCATAAATATTAACATGAGATGTTTTTTATCTTGGCACTTTTATTTTGGTTTGCTAAATAAACCTAGATTGAGCATGTATTAATAGTCAAACAAGGGCCGGCCAAGTGGCTCGTTGGTTGAGAGTTGGTTTGGGATGCCAGCTCTGAGCAGCAGGGCTCCGGTTCAGATCCTACATGAGGGCCAGTGGCGCTGCGCCCTCTACAGCTAGGATGGTGAACAGCAACTTGACCTGGAGCTGGGCTGCCGTGGGTCGCAGACGAGGGTGTGGGCTGCGGTGGGGCTGGCCGGCAGATGGTATGCGCTTTTGTGGGCCACCGTGGGTGGCCGTCTCGTGGCCGGCCAGTGACTGCCTCAACCGGGAAGAGCGCAATGATAATGCCAACATGGGCCGGTGGGGCGACGTCCTCCACAGCTGGACTGAAGAAGAAGGGGACAGTAACTTGTCTGTTCCGTTTCCCCGATTCCCCAGTGCTGTTCCCCTTCCCCAAGTCCCTAATAAAATCTTGGGGGGAAAAAAAAAACCAGTCAAAAAATACCCCCCAAAATCAAATTTAGGTGGGCATTTGCAGGGATTTATCTCTTTGGTAAAATTTGATATTTTATTGCATGGGTTTTTTTTAAATGTATTTACACAAATAGAGTTTACTTAGTGATGTCACAATTCTAAATTTTACGAGATTTGAAAGTTTGAAGTTTTAAAAATTATGTTGGATGCTCACAGAAGTAAAATCCAGTCTCATCACTAATACAGAAAATATCAGAAAAGCATTTGGAATTAACAATAGCACATTAAAAAGTCACTAGTTTGACCAGGCTGAATCCATTTAGACCTAAATCTTTACACCCGTTTTGCTTCCTCATTCCTTTCATCCTCCTGTTGCTCACCACTACCCACCAAAAGGAAACAGATCAGCAAAATGAAGCTATCAGCCATGACTTAGACTCAAAAAACAAGCCATTTCGAAAGGATGATACCAAAATAACAGTACCAGAATTTAGTAAGGAGAAAAATGAATCAAGATCACATTAAGCCAATTTAACGTATTTAAACATTCAATTTATTGAATGCAATTTATTTAATACACAGCAAATAACAAAAAATAATTGTAATGTTATAGAAAGAATGGGCTTTTTTTCTGGCCAAACAGAATATAAAGACATCATATAGAAACAATCCTTGCTTGCAAGCATCCTGAGTTATCATTAGGGTGACAATATACAAAGAAGCACTTTGGGATAAAGGGTTTCACTCCCAAAATTAATGTAAAAATAAAAACTAATCGGGGGAGTGTTCATAATGATTCTCCTGGAAAACAACACTATATTAGTGATTTTCTTAAGCCTATTATTCATAAAAGGATTAGAAGGACAGGCTACAACTACAAAGGGAACAAATGCTATGATTTCTGGTCTTCTGTTAGTCACAATCTAGTCATTAAAAAAAAAAAAAAAACTCTGAAATTCTGGCTGCCAGGCAACAGCTCTTATCCCCAACCCCCAAGCTGCTATACCATTTCACCACCCTTGCAGGAAAGCGCCTCCCTATCAATATCATAGCCCCTAACTGATGAAATAGCGGGGAATTTCTATAAACGGTCCAAATTATTCAAGAAAATGCATTGTCTAGAATTGTTTTAACAAGGGCTCTCCTCCGAACACCCCTTTTCCCACGCACCTTCTTTCTACTTTTTATTCCCTACCTCCATCCACCACCGTCACCACCACCACCAATCCTCCTCGTTTAAACAAACAGGAAAATTCAGCAACAGCCATTGTCCCTCTCAGTTGGAAGAACCTTAACATTTTTAGCTTCCTGACCAAGCAGCAAAGAAATGACAGCATGCCTCTGCCTTCCTCCCCTCTCTATTTACAGCTTAACAAGTACTCTTGGCCAGGCAGTTCTCACCATTAAACCATTCATTCATTCTTCCTCTGTGAAAAAACAAAAACAAAAAAAAAACGGGTAAAACAGCTGAGCCTGATCACAAAACATAACACTGGGCATTCAATTCCTTTACCTTACAGCCTCATTCTTTCCCCTCCTGGTCCATAGCATTTGGAGACCGAATAAATCTTAATCTATAAACAAATGGTTTGCTCTACAATTAAACCATTCATTCTTTTTTATTTTTAACTGCTTGGCGGCTACCCAACCCAGAGACTTCTAGGCTCTTCCATTATTTAGTGCTTCTAATGGTTAAAAGGCAATAAGCTCATTTGGAGTTTATAAAACTATGCACCATCAACAAAAGCATGTAATGCTTCCAAGATGCAGTGGCTTCTACTCACACAATGGGGAGCTGTGTGTAGTCTCCCCCAAAACAAAAATGCCCAGCTCCAATTAAGCGCCCTGGGGGCCTTCAAAGCAGTTATGCTAAATTGCAAATACAGCAAGATCCACTTGAACTCCAACTGTCTTATATGCTTTTCCTCCCAAGGTAGGGAAAAAGCTGGGGCAGACTGACCTCATTAAAGAGTAATTAGTGAACCCCGGGACTTAAGGGGCTAGCACAATCGTGCCTATTGTAAGCATTTCACTATGGGGCCACTATTTCCTTTAAAAAAAAAAAAACCTAGGCGGTCTCTACAATCTTAAAGGCCTACATTAAAAATGTTTAAGGATTTCAACCTGGCTCTTTTTTCTACTACCAGTCATAGAGTAAGAAGAAAGGAAGCACTACGAAGATTACTCCGATGTCCTTTGTGGAATTCTGGCATAGCTAAAAGTTTTCAAATAACATAATTTCAATAATTTATACTCTATATATAATAAATAATTTAAAATAACCTGTTTTATATGAAGTGAAAGAAGTGCTCCACCTCTTGGTTACAGAGATTGAAAACAGCACATTAAAAAAAGGGACATTATAGATCAATCATTGTAGGGCTTTTATGATTATATGTGACAATGAGGTTGAAAAAAACAATTGATCTATTTATATGTGAAGGTGTTATTTAGAAACTAATACAAAGTAATGTGATCAACATAACCACTTTACCATCAATAAAATTCTTCACACCTCTTTAAAGCCCATTATTACTGTTGATATCAATCTGCCAAGATGCTGAGGACTGAATGCTACTATAAAATGCACAGCAAATTGGGCTGTTTATACTCTTTAACTTAAGAGTACCACCTTTCTTCAAATACCAAGCCAGTGACCCACTGCCTTGGTGCTACAATTCACCAGTACATAAGAAAGTACCTTTTAAGGCAAGTAATAAATAAAGTTAAATTTAATCTCAGCAATCAAGATTAAACAACCCTAATATTTACATATAATCAGGTGGATCAATATCTTTGTAAAAAAAAAAATCAGTGAAAAGGAGGAAATAGAGTTGGAGTCATGATCTTCCTCAGAGTTGAACTACCCCAAAACCCAGAGTCCAGTACAGTCTTTAATAGTGGATTATGTAGAGAGGACTACAAGGTCACAGGAAGCCACCGACTATGCCTACTTCTACTCCCGAGAGTATGCTCAGGATCTAGACACACACTTAAAGGATGACTTTGAAGCCCACTGTGACATCTTTAATGCTACCCTTCTACTTGTTAAGCCAGTGAACCACCCAATTTGCTTTTGAGTTTACAGCTTTTGAATATCAAATACAAGAATTTAAAAGTGTGTAACAAGTCTTTTGTGTTTAGACAAATATACTTAAGCTATATTTAGAAGTAAATCTGGGTGTGTTTGTGTTCTAGTCAAATACTTCACCAGGACCCCTCCATTAAACTTGGGCAAACATCCTTGTTTCGTTTATTTTAGAAATACGACAAAAGTTATTTGTGCAACTTAAACATGTGTAATACATTTTGAGAAATGTTAAAAAGATGGAAAAGGCTTAATTATTAAGAGATTGGGGGGAAACTCACCCTAGTTGTTGTGTTTTTAAATATATATATATATATATATATATATATATATATATATATATATATATATATATATATATATACACACACACACACACACACACACACACACACA
>NW_017731371.1:2769082-2778074 GCF_001890085.2 Hipposideros armiger
TATATACCCAGTATAGGAGGTTTTGAGGAAAAAATGCAAATTCTGGAAGTCATTCCAAACAGTTGGAAACTCTTCCTCTTAAAGTTAAATCCGAAGGCTCAAAAAATAAATATTCAAGAGCATTAATTTGTTTCTAGATGTGTGCGTGCAAGTAAAACAGCAGTCATAATGTGGAAATTTCAGTCACATTTTGCAACTAATTGGAAGCAGATTAGAATTCCGCCTCAGGGGAACGTTGTCAAACTAGAAGCTGGAGCAAATGAAGAAAGAGGTGAGCGCGTAGAGAAGAGCTGACACATTTACAGCGCTCAGGGCTATAAACGGGTCCTGGGAGGGAAGGAGGGCGCGTCCTCGGCTGCGCGCACCCGCCCCACAGGGAGCGCGCAGCCAGGCCCGCGGGCGCGAGCGGGCCACGCCCCCGGGGGCCCAGTGCCTCTATCTGCTCCTGCTGCGAAACAATAAACTACGCGGGCCTTCCGAAGAAACCAGTGGTCCTGATAAGATAAACCTGGAGCCTGATAAACTGGAGCACGCAAAAGTCAGAGGGAGAGAAGGTTCCTTTATTTTAAAAGGTGGGGGGATGGGAGAAAAAAGAAAGCAGATTGTGGAGGATAATACAGCAATGGAGTAATGGAAACAGCTGCTCACTTTCTACTTCAGTGTCTGGCATCTGCTGCGGCATCATGGGAAAGGCTGGTGAAGGATTTGGGCAAGGAATGTAAATGTAGACAATTGGCCAAATGGAGTTTGATGCGGAAAAGCTCAATTGCGCTGTTTTAAAATCATGTTGTTCCCTTTGGGGAGCAAAAGCAAACAATATTACTTACTCAGATTCCACCTTCAAAGCAGTTTCAAGGTTTGGGAATGTGAATCACTTTTCAATCAGTTATTTAAGATGTGAAACAATACAAATGGATAAAGCCTAGTTGTTAGAGCAGCCTCCATTTGTCAGAGTGTCCGGCTCATCTTCCCACAATCTTCAAGGAAAAGTTAAATTGGAGTACTTTTCTGTATGTTTCACTTACTTTGAAAAAATGTTTTCTTAAATCACCACTGCTTACTCCTGAACTGGCTCAAGGGACAATTTCTATTTGTTGTGCCTGTTTTCCCCTTGGCTGCAAAGATTCAGCTCTAATTTCATTTCCATCACAAAAGAATTGGCAAAGAACTAAAGCACAGAAACACATAACTGAAGTGCTGCTGTGCTAGTCATAAGCCTATAATAAAGCACAGATTTGATAGCATTATCCATGTACTGTGGTGAACCACACACAAATAAACAGTTCTCCATGAAGAATGAAAACCCCAGGCTTCAACCCTTCCAATTCAAACATTGTTGCTTTTAACATGAGCCATCCATAAAATCAGCCAAGGAGGTGACAGGAAATCCAAAAGTAATCTGGTCTGGCTATGTACACTTTGCAAGAAAAATGTTAGGAGATGCTTTCCAACTCATCCTGATGGTGTTCTCAGTGAAGAATGGGTAAAACTATAAAACTTCGGCATAGAAACAAATGGTACATTTATGCGAAGTGAATTCAAACACATGAAGGGCGTATGGACCCAAAAAAGTAAAGCCCTCCAGTATGGGGAAAGCTTGCTAACCTAACTAGGAACAACTTAAACATGACCTTTGAACCTTCAGTGACTAAGTTGAAAGACAAAAAAGGTATACCTAACGCAGCCAGAGGGCCAGATGTGCTTTTCCAAGAAACCAACAAGGAGTTTTCTTTAATCAAAAGGACAAACAGTGACTTCGAGGAGTTTATGAAAGTGTGACCAATTGGAACTTTGTCGTCTGTTGCTAATTGAAGCATATAAAAGAGTCCATTTCTTAAAACATACTACAAACACTTTTTTTTTTTTTAATTCACTGCCACATGACAAAAACC
This sequence comes from Hipposideros armiger, assembly GCF_001890085.2. Taxonomy (NCBI): domain Eukaryota; kingdom Metazoa; phylum Chordata; class Mammalia; order Chiroptera; family Hipposideridae; genus Hipposideros; species Hipposideros armiger. Next base: position 2,770,975 of record NW_017731371.1, read on the forward strand.
AGAATCAAGTTGACTGGTAGAAGATCAGTGCAACCAAAGACCAAGCTATTATTTCAAACTGTCAGGGGAAGGCAGTAAAATTGCTACCAGGTCTCCTTAAGTTACCCTTCAATAAAAAGAAGCCATCAGGGAAATAAGAGGAAAAGAAAACACATCAAAACCTTAAAAGTCCCTTTAAGTAAAATTATACGTCTGTGGCACCATGCCATCTGCTCTCCGGTTAACATAATAAGCCAATTCCACAACCTAAATATCTGCTTTCTAAAATCATTATGTACAACACAAAATATAATCAATATATTTTTTAAACTGTAAAAAAGCTACATTCATATGGCATTATTGGAATATGCCTAAATATCCCTCTAGGCACCTTTTTCTTAAGGTGCTAGCTGACAATGAGGATTCCCAGGAGGCAAAAAAAGCTCAGTGGTTGAGGTAGAATGTCACAGTGAATAATAATCAAACTGGGGAGAGGGGTGGGGGTAAGAGAGAAGAGAGTAGCTTTGAAAAATCAGCAGCAGTATTTATTCATCACTTCAACCCCATTTGTTCTAATCGAAACATCCTTCCCTTTGAGTTTTCTTTTACAACTATAATATATATTAAAATTTTTTCATTTAGCTTCACGGGGTGGGGGGGAAGGCTTCTGAAATCCAGATGAGATCCATATAGGTCAAGACCCACTGACTTATCAAAATATAAGAATTATTTGCTTTGTGATCACTTCAGTTCTTCAGGCAAAACCCATCATCTCTTTTAATACATCCCCAAAGGTAGTTCTAACCAAAATTTAGCAGACAGAGATCTCAGCTTTAGGAGCAATGTGCCAACCTCACCCTGTTGAATAGCCTTAGAGCTCTCCAAATAAAATTACAAACAGCCCAACTGCTGGTCAATTGACTATGAATACTTTAACAACCCTTCATTCCTTAGCAAAGACTTTGTTCTATCTGCCAAAACCTTTAGCTTAAAAAGAACTTGCGACAGCACTGTAGTTTGTAGTGAAACTTCAGCTGGGAAAGACTCAGACACCAATGGGCCCATTCACTCTGCAGCAGAGTGGAATGTAACATCAATGGCGACACTCTTTTAAAAATAATGAAGCCCATACTAACTAAACACCCAATCCACTTCCAACCCAACATCTATATGTGCAATTGTAACATTTATACACACACACCTATGCAATACCAGAGGTACAAAGTACCAGTCTGATCCCTGTGTTAGTCTATAATGATGATCTAAGGCAAAAATTTCACCTGTTGTCTTTCCCCATCTATAACCGTAAATGTACAGGTTAAGAGGGTTATTATTATTTATTGACAACAATTCTAGTGAAAAAGGCTTATTTCCACTATGATGTTGCTAAGGATAGCCCAACGTTTCCTTAGTTCTGGCTTCCGTGTTCTACCGGAATGCTACACTTAGGAATAAGTAATTTAGGAATAAACTGCTTAGTATTCAAGCAAAACCCTTGATGTTCAGATCACTGGCAAGTTCAGAGTGCTGGCAATCGAAACTATGTTGTGCTAAAGCAATTACTACGAAAAACTTCCAGTGCTTAATATTAAAGAATAGAATAACATGATCCTTCTACCTCTTCTACACCTTTAGAGTGTGTTCAACATGGCAATTATCTCCATTCAAGAAGCAGAGAGTTTAAACTGCCTTGAAACTCAATTATACCCACGACTTTTTAAACATACACTTCAAAAGGCAGGTCTCATCACATTCAAATCACTGAGCAAAATCTTTTCCCCCACTTATAAAAAATAGATTTTATCCCTCTCCCATGAGACATCGTCAGGTATAAAAATGACTTCTTTTTGGCTTTTGGACCCACTTTTTTTTTTCTCTCTATTCAAGCAGAGGGATGACGGAGCAAATGATGAAAAGACAAAGAGGGATCCCATCTGATAAAGACAGTTCGAAGTGTAGCTCTCCCACATGTCACTACCACCCAGCCTAGAGGTACCACCATTTTTAAAAGACCAGATCGCACACATGTTAACCAAAAACACATTACTTTGCTACTTTTAAGGACGTAAAGAAACCAGGAGTATGAGATTTATGATTTAAGTGCTTGTGGCTAAAATCGCTTTCCAATTATCAAGGGCCTCTTAGGAAGAGCAAGAGTGCATTATGTGTTAATGACCACAACCAGGGGTCCCTTCTCCACTCTTTTGTCAGAGCCCAAGCAGATCCTCCCCGCAGTTTCACCATTAACATGTCTGTTTCCTGTCAGTCCACTCAGAGATAATGTCATTTATCTCTGGGAGGCACAAGCCCAGTCATTAGCTTCTATAAAAGACCTCAAACAAAGGCTGGATAATGTTTTACCCAGGGCTCTTACTAAAACCAGAACCAAGAAGCTTAGCCTCTAAAAGTCAAGGATTCAAAAAGTTATCATTAGAAGAATGGATTCTTCCTTATCAACAACCCTAGACTACTGCTCTGAAGGACAGCAAGGTCTCTGTAAACATGAGTCCACAGCGCTATCACCTACAATTAGATTAACCGATAAAGGCTGACCAGGGTTAGCCTGTGAGAGCCTTTGCCCCCCCTTGCCTCCAGGGGGAAAATTGACAGAATAATTCAGGTACTGACTAAATAGTTAGATCTTTGAAGAACTGACCCCTCATTGTGATGGCCTGCAGGAACTGAATAACTATTAGAAAGTGTTCAATGGCTGGGCTTCTGGAAATCTTTTAAATAAAAGTGGAACTGGTTAAAATAAATGTAGAAACATGTGTTTTCACAGTGTTGCTCATATTACTGCAATTTCAAGTTTCTATGAAGTACCAGGTGAACTTTTTTAAATTAAACACACACACACACACACACACACACACACACACACACACACACACACAGTCAAAATTGGAGCAAATCTCAGCCATTCAATCCTTGTTTTTCATGCTGAAAACGAAGAACAGATGGTACTTTCCATGTTGTTTGAATCTGGTTATTGAACACCTCTGTGGTTAGGGAGATTTCTGCTTAGCACTTTCGGCATACATTTCATTTACTAACTATAAAATGCTGCTTAGGAAAAATAAGTCTTTATAACACTCTAATTAAAACCATTTTGCAGCCAAGCAATTTCACTTGAAGAGCATTCTTAACCTCATGACATTTGGACAATCAATCCCTCTCCCCCCCGCTTTTTTACAGACTATTTGCAAAGTTATTAAAAGTTGCTAAACATTATTTTGCACAATCTTGATCAGTTGTGCGTATTTTTTTTAATCTCTCCAGCAGATGTCAAATACTAGGCTCAGAGCTCAGTGATGTGCTCAAGTTCATACAAATACTCCAAGCTGCATGGGTTCTCATAGAAGGCTTCCTTGGGGACAGGGGCAGCCTGGCTGCACCCACCTCAAAAGCCCTGTCACCCTCTGAGGGAACCTATAGAAAAGTAAGGAGCTGGATCAATGCTGATTGGGAGCCACCCTTTAGTTACCAGCGTTTTTAACAGCTAAATCCCTTGTGTAGCTTTCAAAACAGTTTGCTGTCCGACAACAATGGACTTTGTTCTTTAATTATAGCAAGTGACCTTTCTGCCCTTTTATTTCACAGTAGATAAACTGCACTCTCTAAGCAGAATGTGTAGGGGGCACTATATTGGGGGAGGGGGGGCCTATTGTCCACAAAACTCATTAATCAAAATACATTCTTAAACTGCTCACAGTCACTTAGAAACTGTGCCAGAATCCCCTAGTGAGGGGTAAAAAGGCTCCTCCAGGAGAATAAAATACAATGAATGATATCCTTTATAGACAGATCCATTTGTAGACACCACCTTTGGGTTGTTAAGGCCCTGCTTAGTGAAAGCAGTGTGATAGTGGAGAAATAATTCTCTTTGCTGAATATGTACTGAGTAGTCAGAACCCTAAGACAACTAACTATAAGATCCCCTGTGCCTTTCATGTCTGCTTAAGTATCAGCTGTGTTTAAGAAATCTTCTAAGTATTTTTGAATTCTCCAACGATCAAATAAAACCATGTAACTCTAACCATTTAGCCCAGCCAAATGCCTGTGTCTGATAAGTCAAAGCTGTAAGACAGCTAAGGAGGGTACATGCAGAAGAGCCTCAACACAAGCTATTATGCTTCAAAAGAAAGGGGGGGAGGGGGGTGGACAAGCAGGTTTTAACAACCAAAAGCCAACCCGTCAAATCTACTTATTCAGACATGTCACTGGTGGCTTAACCACAAAATGGGCTATAGAAATATAGCTCAAACATCTTAGAATTATGGCATGTTTTGATTTTGTTCACGTATTAAGGGAGTGGCGACTTTTACAACATACTTGTGGTTTCCACATAAAGGAGTAGAACACTCATTGATTTAATTAGGTTTCATAAGGTCCAATTTATCATGTTTTACATGACTCTGTGTAGTGAAGAAACAGAATAAACACACCAAAAATAGACATTTAAGCATGCTGTGAAAATTAACCAGTGACAGCCAGTCTTATGAATCTCCTGTGAACCTTCCAACCAGGAAGAAATAAAAAAGCATACACACATCTCCCCACCTTGTTTTTCACGTTTGGCCCATCATGAGCCACATCTGATCGCTGAAAAATTAATCATCTCCACTTTTGAGGCACTTGCTCTTCATAAACCCAGGGTATCAAGCAAGGCTGTAATTAAAACATTGTACAAAACGTCAAAAACATCTTTCTCAAGATGTCTCGAGTGTTGAAATATTTTTGTCAGGTGAAGCTTCTCCTACTAAATCTTTACCCCCTAAACAGGTATCTTCCTGTCTTTAGGAAGTACTTTCTAAATTGAGGTCTAATTTACACAACCACGAGTTAGTGGAATTAGAGTTACTTCCCTGGGTGGCATCTGTGCAAGGGAGTGCCATCTCTATGTGCCAAGGATGAAAGCATTCTTAAGAGAAGTAGTGCTGGGGCGTGGTGGGGGTGGGGAGGAAAGCCTGAAGGAACGGTGTTCCTGAGCCAACACCCAGCTTGACAGAGAACAGCCAGCACTGCAGGATTCAGATCCCTAAGTGCAGTCCCCTCGGTGCCCCCGTGCGCCAAACACCAGTGGCTCCCGGTTGGCAGCAGACTGAATGTAAATGCACTGAGCTCTCTCTCCCCTCCTCCATCCCAGGCCCATCATGACTTGTTTGCTCTTCATTTATGTAATTCATATTATCACATTTATACTGCTCTGCCTGAAGATGAGTTGCATGAATATGAATAATTTAATTCTTCCATTCTTCATCCAGTTTCCTCTGTGACTGGAAAGTGAAAAGAATACAAAAACTGGAGAACCGACACCACGCTGTAATCTCAGTTGCCATGACAGCAGCCTTTGAGATACTGAAATGTTCCGATTGCCAGCTAAACAAAATTGTTGAATGTGAACATTTGGCTGGAAGATTAAAAGGCTAAGGGGAATGCAAAAGGCCAGTACCTCCCACATTCCAGGCAGCAGTGAATCCAATCAAATGGCTCTGACTCCTTAACCACAGCCATTGTGAGCACTGGATTAGGGCAATTCATCTAGATAGTTAGAGCAGATTAGAACTGCAATTTGAAGACTATTGGCAACTAAAGTAAATGCCCTACTGTACTAAGTAATAAGATTTCAGAATGCCTTTTAGCAGAAATTATGTGAAAGTACACATTCAGACATAAGAATTAAAACCTAGGATTTTAAAAACTCCATTTAAATTTATCAATGCAAAATGCCAGTTTGACCAAGGGGACATTATGAATAAAAAGAAGCATACAGAGGCTTTTGGCAATTTTGGCATTATCTACACCTTAATGTACCTTCATCAACTTCGAAAATCATCGAATCAAAACTTTATGGCTGTACTCCAACTTACACCTTAAACATACAAACACAGAGATACAAAGGTTTAAATAGAAAGCAGTGGATAATCGGACACAAAAATAATTACCCAAAGACATCTTAAAATTCTGATCAAGTTAGAAACAGCAAAAATCACTTTAATAAGCATATTTCCAAACAACCATGCCACAAACCACATGATATGAATTTTGCTTCTACAAGGCACAACCTGTAGCATCAATCTAAAGATTAATTTTATAGACACACCACTCACACCCCCAGCTCACACTCCCACCTGCCTGGTGGCCAGAGCACCTTCAGTCCTGGGACGTTACTCAATGCACAATCGCCAGACCAGTAAGTCACAGGCCTCCAGCACCAAGAAACAGAATACTGGGGGCTGGTTTTCAAACGCAGTGTCTAACTAGCCTTGAAGACAACAGCAAAGACAGGAGGAAGGGTCCCAATTGCCTAAATCAAGAATCCGCATTGCTCAAATGCAACACATAATTCTGTCTTTTGGCTGTGTTTGCACATTTCAGGAACACCAATCTGCCAAGTCTCTTTCGCTCGTCTTACCAACCTTTCAGTTCCTTAGTCAAGCTAGAAATCCAGGTGATAACACTCTTCAATCTCCAGCTAAGAACTGGGCAAGGGAACAAGAGTAGAGCCCTACCTAAGCAGCCACCAAAACCATTCCAGTCTTTCACACAGTTATGAAACCAATGACCCAAGGGCACCAACCAAGGTTGGTGTTTAATTTTGGACCAATAAGAGGAACCCATCCAAGGATGATATCCTTTGACAGAACTATTTTGGAGAAAATAACCAAAAAATAAACGGGTTGAGGGTGGAGTATAAATTAGAATCCCTGACATACCTCTCCAGGGAAAAACGGTAAACCCTTCACCTAAGGACGCATTACCAGAAACACTGACATGTAATTAAAACAGAAAACAGTTCTCCTGAGGGGAGGCACCAGGACAAGTCTCAAGTAGGTGCACGCACAGGTTTTCTATTAAAAGCACACCACAACTGGCTGACTGGCCAGGAGCCCTTCTGCAGGGCAAAAGGTTGCTTAGAACACCCAGGCCCTCCCACCTGGGAACCCAGACAAACGCTAGCACCACCAGCAGCAGAGGCAGCAACAGCAGCAGCAAGAGCTGAACACTGCACCCAAGTGAGCTACCCCATACCAAATTTTCATGGAAAGGATGCCTATAACAGACATCTCGCAAGGAACCAGAAAGCATGAATAAGAAGCGTAAGGCACACAGAGGCACAA
>NW_017731371.1:2778101-2784061 GCF_001890085.2 Hipposideros armiger
CACCCCCACATACACAAATGCACACACAGAGCAAAGTGGGAGATGCAGGAAGGCGACTTTATCCTACCTTCTCCGTTTTCAGTTTCTTGATTCGCCTGTGGCTCTCCTCCTCCTCCGAATCTTCCTTCTTTACCAACATACAGTTTCCCATGAGCCCTGAATCCGGGGCACTTTTGCTAACTTCCCCTGCAGCCGCGACGCTGCCACTCCCAGTGCCCCCGCAGTGGAAGGGGCTCGCGCCACCTCCATTGCTCTTGGCCCCAAAGCCATAGAGGTGCCCCCCGGAAAGGGCCTGGCCGCCACTGCCATTCTGGTGGCCCTGAAGCAGGTCGTGCTTGTCCTTCCTGGATTTCCCCGCATCCTTATCCCGCTTGGCGCCTCGGCTGCTCTGGCTTTTACCTGGCTTCTCCTCTTTGCTTTTCCCACAGGAGGCCGCCCCCGCGGTGGCAGCGGAGGTGCCGGTGCTGGTACTATTGCTGTTTGGGTTGCCGCCGCTGCCGCCGCCGCTGCTCACACTTTGACCCAGCGCTGAATTCATGCCAGTTGCCTCTCCAGGGCGCCCTTGGACTTCCTGCCTCTTGCCAGTGCTGCTGATCTCGGGAATCCCATACAAGGCAGCAGAAGGCAGAGATTTATTAGCATCCTTAGAAGTTTTACTCCTTTTCACTTTTGATTTGCTGGTCTCTTTGTGTGAATTCCCCTGGGGAGCAGAGGGCTGAACAGAAGCAAATTTTAGGCCATCAGCTAAGGCTGCGGTAGCACCGGCCCCACTGGAGGCCAGACCTCCACAATCCTTAGAGTTGCTGCTGCTAGTGGTATTGGTGGAATTATTCATCTCAAATTTCTGTCGGTCCTTCTCCAAATCAGCGTCCAAATCAATTATTAAATTTCCAACCCCGATTTCCCAATCATCGCCACTGTCATAAGTATCAACCGTATTTGGATCCACACCTTTGCCTGCAGTAGAAATGTTCACTGACATCCTGAAGATGAGCTCTCTAGAATAAAAATCCGATGAACTTTCCTTTGGAGATGAGGGGACATTCGTTTAGCTCCGCTGGGCTTTCTCTTAGAGAAAAAAAAAAAAAAACTTCAAATCTTCCTCTTCTCTTTCCTGCCCCAGGAATGTGTCCAGGGATTTTACACCCTTCAGTCCAGGTCCACCTTTTCCTGTGAAGGGGGAAAAGTCGAATATTTCTTGTCTGGGTGTTACCAGAATAAAAAACGATTAATACTGGGGAGTCAGTAAAGGGTACAGGGAAGGATGGAGAGAGAGTAAGGTGGCTCATGTATTGTCTCCACAGTCCAATATCAGGTATAAAGGAAAATAACCAAGCCCCCAAAACATACCCATGACAGTAAGCATCTTACAGCAGCTAAAAAAGAAAGCCCCTTTAGCAACAACACAAGGATAATCACTTTTTAAAAGGCATTAAAATAGCTTAAGGATCTGAGTCAAGTCCAGAAAGGTTTAAAAAAAAAAAAAAAAGAGCTGAAGATTTTTTTCTAGCACATACACGTAATATCTCAACCCCAGATACACAGCCTGAACACTCAGACAAGAGGGAGGAACACGGCTTTAAACATCCCTAAACATGTCCTAGATCTTGCAATTTAAAAGACCAGTCCCTGGAAGTTCTCTGAGGTTAGTTTCAGAATGATGTTGCTAAATTCTTCTGATTTCTAATTTTATTACTTCTTTTTACAAATTGTCTGGGCAATTTGGTTTTTGTTCCCAGTAAGGAACAGAAAAAAACCACCAATAATCCCCCCCCCCTCCATATACATACCAACCCCCTCTTATCCTCTCTTCCCCAACAGTTTATACAATTTTATTTTTGGAATATACACACGTCTTTGAAGAGCATTTCTCTATAGAAAAGACAGTGTTAGATAAAAAAGCTAAATATATGCCTTTTTAGAAAAAAAAATACATCTAAACTGTTCTACCATATTCCTAGGTCACAGACTTGCTCAATCTGTTAAATATGGTGCTACTGACTATACGGGGAAACTGATTAAGACATACACTTTAAGTGATCTGCGCCAAGGTGGCCTCAATGACCGCAAATGAGTGTGTGTTTGACAAAGATCAGTTAAAACGGTTTTTAAAGGGATCAGCCCCCTTTTAACAGTTGATTGTCAAGAAAAATAAATAAATATACATACACACACACACAGAGACATTGCTTACCTTTAATCCTTTATCATTTTTTAATTAGGCCAGCAAATCAAAATGCCTTTCCCACTCCACTCGGCAAACAAGCCTGTGCCTCATTTTACTTAAACACCAAATGATCAAGAAGGAAGAAACCAAATAACACATCTCAGCCAGAATAATCACTCGATAACATTATTCCACCTCCCCACCCCCCCTTTTGGCAAACGGATCAGGAGTCCTTTTCTCAAAAAAATGTGTCACTGTACAGCTGGAAGATAATGTTTCACATTCACAACAGAAGCACCAAAGGTTTTTTTTCCTCTTAACAAGCATCGAGAATAATAGTTTTTTTTTTAAAAAAAAGAGAGCTTAGAGAAAAAAGTTTTCCCAACTTCTCATTCCGCCTTCAGTTCCAGACTTCAGAGTCACCGTGATCAGTAAGTAATGATCCCATGTAGCAAACCTACAGGCGTCCGCTAGTAACAAGACAGAATGTGCTAACATCGGGATAAATTAGTGAAAGGGAAGAAAGAATAAGAAGAAAGGACTGAAAATCTGGGCTGGATTCCGCCTGTTAGTCGGGAAGTGGCATTTTTCCGCCCGTCCTGACAGATTTGATTTCTTGAACTAACTTAAGAGGAAAGGAGGGGGGAAGAAGGGGGGGGGCGAGGAGGAGGAGGAGGAAGAAAGGGTGGGATGAGAAGCCGAGCCAAAGGAGAGAAAGAAAGGTGTGGAGGGCCCGGGAGGAGAGCAGATGATTCAGTGAGCTGATAAACCAGTTATAACAGCATTCGCTCGGNGGCGAGGGGGAGGAGGGAAAATAACGGCGATTAAAATTGGTTCAGTCTTCGAAACCTAAAGGATGTGATGTTTTCCTGTTTTATGTTGTTTTAAGAAAAAGGAACCGAGTTCCTAGTATAGTCCCCGAGGGGGAAAAAACCCGCTGTCGCTCAAGCCAATCAGTCAGGCGGTAATTCGATAATTAGAGTCAAAAAAAGATTTTTTTTAAGGCGACCTTTTCCAGGACAGTTTTCCCTATTTATAGTCGCAGCAAACGGTGCGTCTCCCTTTTATTTATTTTTCTCTCCTCCTCGCTCGCCCACCCCCTCCTGTGTTTAGTCAGATGGCTCCGGAGCTTGGCTTAGTATTTTTAATTAGCTGGCGTTTGGAAGCTAAAAGCAGTAATGAATTGTTGATGGATTGGAAGTGGAGAGTCGCTTTGCTGGAAATGTCGGGGCTGGGAGAGGGGGATGGGCGAGTTAGCAACAACCAACCATCTAAAAGGAGCGATTTTGTTACAGTGCAAGCCTTTCACATCACGTGAGGATCAAGGGCTCAATTGGTTGTCGTGAGAACAAAAATGGTGACAAGCGTATCAAGAAAATACTGATCTGGTCTTTAAAAAAAAAGCTGAAGGTCTCTCCCCTCCCCCTGCACACTCTCTCCCCACCGCCGCCTACCACCACCACCACCCCCCCTGCAGTGGGCGCAGCTACAAGTTATGAATGTGAAACATTTCTCGCAGATCTAGGCTCTTGGAAGTTCGGAAGGAGTGAGACATAATGAGCACAAGAGCAAAGCAGATGTTTTAAAGAAACACCTTATAAACCTTTCCTCAACTTATCTCCAATTTGTAGGCATTCCCAAGAGGCCAGGGATAGGGACGCCTAGGCGAGGGAGGAAGGCACCTCTAACCTACTTGGCTTTTAGGGACCCCCCCCCATGTCTTAAACAAAGAAAAATATCTTGCTGGCTCCCAAGCCAGGTCCTGTAATAAATACACCATTGTTACTATTTGTGGGTTTGTTTGGGTTGGGTGGGGCTTTTTTTCCCTTTAATAGTGTTTTGCTGCTTGCTTTTTTAAGGAGGTGGAAAATGGTAATTATAACCATTACATGTAATGGGTGACTATTCCCTTGTTTAACATTAAATTATTGGGCACCATGATGTGACAGGAGACAGAAATCGGCTTGTTCTGCCCTTGCCCGGTTTTCCTGGCTCGGTTTGGAAGAGGGTCTAGCCCAGTTAGGACAGGAGAGGGAGGTGGTGAGGTGAGCCAGAGAATGGACATTGCAGATCAGGATATGTAAATGTGTCACTTTTATACTCCTTGGGTTAGAGCCCAAAAGGTAATTTACTCTAAGTTACCCCGAGTGCCCAGTCAAGCTTAATTTGTGTGAAGAAGTTACAAATGCTTCACCCTCCGCTGACTAAAATTCACCCTTCTTGGGTTGTTGTTCTCAATGCAAAAGCCAAACCCTGTAACTAGTTCCTCATTTCAATGCATAAAACTCGCACATTCCCCTGCATGAAGTCCCCGCTAAGTGCTATATAGAGACACACCACGCAACCGTACTTACGGTCTGTATTGGATCGAGTTGACCTTTTCCTTCTAACTGCATTGAATGTGTTTGGTTGCAGCCGCTTTATTTTGGAAATTATAATCTCTTCAACAAATTTATTATTAAAGAAGATGGACCATCAAATGTCACAGACTGTCCTGTGTATTTTTTATAAAAGCAAAAATTAAAATTAAAAAAAACAGAAAATAAAAATCCCCCTGGTGCACACACACAAGCTTGTTCTGCAACACTGAAATCAGGACTGAAACACAACACACACACGCGCGCGCGCGCGCGCACACACACACACACACACACGCACACACACACACACACACACACACACGCACACACACACGGGGGAGTGGAGCAAAAGGAGCTCTCAGCCTCTATACCTGAAAGGGACTTTTCTTTGTTCCCATTGCCCTTTCGGACCGAGCCAATCAGAGAGCAGCTTTTATGAAACTGGGCTCTTTCATTGGCTAGCTGCTTTCTCTTGGCTACTGTAGGGGGTTGAGAAATACACACGTATAAAACACACACTGAGAGCGGGTGGGGGTACGGTGGGGGGTGGTTGTGGAGACAAAGCGTTTTATTTTCCAACTAGATTGGGGTACAGGAACCTCCTGCAGTAAGAAGGGGGGGGGGGAAATGGTGCGCCCGTTTCAATTACTACATCATTCACATAAAACACTTATTTATTAAAACAAACCTCAAACAGGCTGCGAAGAGCGGATGTCGGTAAATACGAGTTTGATTGTGTTATCTTGGGGGAAATAATGTATGTGATCGCTCGGTGGCAGAGGGAAGCCAAATGAGCCACTAACGCGGAGCGAGGAGAAAAGGGAGGCTGGCTGTGAGACGGAGCGTTTTGTTGGCTTCCCTTCCTTGTGGCAAGGACTCGGCAGCGCGAACTCCCAAGACTGATTTTTCTGTAGCTCCTGGCTTTCAACCCTCCCCCACCACTTTGCCCTTCTTCCTCTTTTTTTTTTTTTTTCCGTGTCTCTCTTTTTACTCGCAGATTAAATAAGAAAAATCGATCTGGGGGTAAAGGCGGTGGTGGAGAAACAAGTGTAACCCTTTTGTTTCCAGTCTTCTGGTCTACAAGCAATGAAGTGCGAACGCTGGCAACCATTTAACCACCACTACGTGAAAGGTTCTTCCCTGGAATGAGTAACAATCTTTCGTTCCTGGTTCTAGGCGGCTCGAAAAAAAACACCACAAAATAAAATAAGGTCCCAGCCAACCTTATTAACACCTCGGGCCAGCCTCATTTTTTTAAAAATCGATTTGTGGGAGATAAATATACTAGGAAGATTAACCCATTAAACAGTCCCAGCCCACAGTTTTAAAACCAACGGATTGTCAGAGATCCCCTTCCCCCCAAATCTTAACCCTACCTTGGGGAGAAAATGGTGTGTGTGTGTGTGTGTGTGTGTGTGTGTGTGTGTGTGTGT
>NW_017731371.1:2784701-2800963 GCF_001890085.2 Hipposideros armiger
ATAAAATTATTTTCGTTGCTACTCTATAACTGTAATTTTGCTACTGTTATGAATCGTAATGTAAATATCTTTTTGTTTTCCGATGGTCTTAGGCAGCCCCTGTGAAAGGGTCGTTCGACCCCCAAAGGGGTCGCGACCCACAGGTTGAGAACCAGTGAATTAGAGGAATGACTCTATAACAGTTTTTAGATATCTCTAAATAGATTTGTATTCAAATCAAAGCTGTACATTAACAAATCAAATGGGGCAAATTAGATAACTGATATCCACTTACCCTCCATTTCAGCTTTGATGTTTGTTTTATATGGTTGAATGTAAAGATTTTACAGTTTGTGCATGTCCCACTGATAATAACACAGCACCATATGGTGATTTTTAACTTTTTTTCTTTTAAAAGAGTGGTTCCTCAAAGGACCAGATCGCTCTTGGGCACTTCCTGTGTCCCTGAAGTATCATCTACATTTCAGCCTTTGGAAGCCTGTGGCTACTCCATATGTTATATCAGTTTGGGAAAAATCAATGGTTAGCTCTTAAAACAACTGGACTTCAAAAGGCATGGAAAAAAAGACCTGGTGAAACCAGAAGAGGGTAAAAGCACTCCTCCAACACACTCCCTTGGGGAAAGCAAATCACAGGGTCTGCAACATAGATTTAGGATAACTAAAACCAAAGTGTAGGCTTCTTAATACTCAAATCATCTGATCCAACCCAAATTTCAATACCTGGCCCTAAATCTTAAGCTTTTTTGATAAACCCCCACTGGTCAAAGATAAAGACTTATGCGAACTCAATCACGTGTTTAACTCACACCATTTTGATAAGTTAAAGCATTTGCTTTCCAGTGGACATCTCCACACTGTGTTTGCACCCACCCCTATCTCCTGCCCTCCAAGTTCTTCCAGGAGACTTGAATAAACCAGAGTTGTTATGCTGTCTTTGCGTGTGTTTGTTTTGTGTTGTTTGACAAAGGGGCCAATCAAGAGACATCAGAGTGGGGCCGGCCGAGTGGCACGCTGATTAACAGTTGGCTTGGGACACCAGCTCTGAGCAGCAGGGCCCCGGTTCAGATCCCACATGAGGGCCAGTGATACTGTGCCCTCTACAGCTAAGATGGTGAACAACAGCTCAACCTGGAGCTGGGCTGCTGTGAGTCACTGGCAACTGCATGTGATGTAGCGGCTGCCGTGAGCAGCCAACCAATTGCAGGCGAGCAACTGCCTCACCTGGGAAGAGCGCAGTGATAATGCCAACATGGGCCAGTGAAGCAACATCCTCCACAACTAGACTGAAGAACCAAAGGACAGCAACTTGTCTGTTTCCCTTCCCTGATTCCCCAACACTGTTCCCCTCCCCAAATTCCCCAATAAAATCTTTAAAAAAACAAAAAAAAAGAGAGAGAGAGACATAAGAGGGCTATCAGCTAATTGATGACCGACACTAAGATAATCACTAGCTTAGAAAATCAGAGCTATGCCCCTCACAAACTTGGAAGTTCAACTAACTATATTTTAGAGAAGACAATTTTATCTTTATCTCTTATCAAGGTAAATGAACACACTAGTTAGTCTTCCTACTAATATCCACATGCATATATTTGATAATCCTGGTACACTGTTGTATAGTATGTGCACTTTGTAGTTTTACATTTTAGTGTGTGTCTGCTCAGAGATGTGGTAGAGTGAAGGAGCTGTCTGGAAGTGAGTCTAGGAGGAATAAAGGGGTGGGGGAGCATGAGGATAGTGTAGAAGGAGCCATTAGAGAGTGTTATCCCATCTCCAATAACCATCATCGCTGCCACTGCCCCTGCACTTACTGCATTGATTACAAGGTGATCAGATAGTCCTGGCACAAGACTTTCCCCCCTGTTTAAGGACAGAATTGAACAACTTCGAGGAGGCCAGGGGCTTCAAGCAGTAACACAGGAAAAGTTAGTGGTCTTTCTTTGGTGCCTATTTCCTCCGATTTGTGGTTTATTATTAAGGATGAGAAATGATTTCTTGGGTTTTTGTTTATTTGGAAGGGAGGCCATAACTGGACCTAGCTTTTCTAAATCTGTGCCAACACTGACACTTGAGATTTACTTAAGAACAAGGGGAAAAAGTGGAAATCAAAGCTATAAAGAAAATGAAACCTAACTGGAAATGGGCTTAATTTATGGGAAAAGGAACTTAATTTAGACATAATGAGAAACTTTCTGGCTGCCCAAGAAGATTGTGGGGGAAAAGTTCTTATCTGTCTAGGGTGGTTTATGAACAGACCTGCCTTACGGCAGAGGGCAGGTGACCTGCCCTGGTTCTAGGGAATGTAGAATTGGTGATTTATTAAACGCCCACACAAATACTAGAAGGCCTTTGCTCTTTTTACCTACAAGAACCATCCTAACTTCCTAACTCTGAAAGGTCTTTTAGAGGAAACTCTCTCTCTCTGCCTTTTCACACGTGCTTACTAACTCCAATAAGTGTCTGTGGAGTATTTTTAACAATATTCATCTCTAGACAACTGTCATCAACAAAAGGTGAGCAGCATCCTTGGTCAAACACATGACATTTTTGCACTATCCTGAAATATCATGGGACCAAAATAAAGTGCCAAGAAACAGGTGTTCAGTGGAGAGAGGACCCTGAACACAGAAGCCTTTCAGGTCCTTCCCCAGGAGGGTTCAGGGGAGAAAGATACCTATCGATGGTGGTCACCCTGCCATGGAAGACTCACAGACTAATATACATTATGTGAATATGGGCATTTTCACACATCATACACCACAGCTCTGTTTACTTTTCAGATCATTTCTATGCCCTAAAAGCTCACCTTCAATTTGACTTCGTAAAGTATAATGCAGGGACCGTATATCCAAGGGAAGGACAATAATGACTATCCTCATAAATCTTTATATAACACAGGTTTGCTTAAACACATTGAAATGACGTAAAGCAAATTTCCCATGCTCTGATAGAAGGCTACAATGAATTTTCATAGTAAAGAACTATAACGTGAAAGGAGGAGGTGCTTCTCCCTCTATGTGTATGTGGTTCCCCAATCCTTCTCCCAATGTACAACCTCAAAATAATTCAGAAAGAAAAGCAACACATCTTGTCCCTTTTATGCTCCGAAGTTCTAGAGAACCCAGCAAAATATTGCCAAACGGCACTTTCTTCTAAAGGAAAACATTTGTATACTGCCCACATTGAGAGAACTGCAATGTAGGTCAGTGTTAAGTGTCTGAAATCTTACCTCCCCATGGCCCAGGCCCTGTGGTGTGGTGTGCACTACTATATCTGAACGGGTGCCCAAGCAAGGTCTGCGAATTGGTTAGCAAAGTAAGGCAATTTACATCGCATGTAATGAAACCATTTCGGAAAAAAGGTTTTTTCTTTTATGCCAGTGGAGACCGGGTGTGTAAAGAAGATCAAAACACAAGCTACATTTTTTTAAAACTACTTATTGGAGATTGCTGTTGCTGGTTTTATTACAATATGTATTTTACAGATTTAGGTAATAGCCCTGATTTTTCAAATCGACCTCTGTTTAGACACGTTTCACTTTGGGCTGTTTCTTGTCTGCAAAATTACAGTCATTTGCACATTATTACAGTGAGTAGGAGACAGATTGTATTTAGCGTTGGGTGGGGGAAGGGTTATTATGGGAAGTGATCTGCTACGGTCAGCACATAATTTCAGCCTGAAGAAAATTGCTTCTGAATGGCTGGTCTGTTAGCTAGCCAAGGAATGGTCACTGGGAGAGACTGAAAAATACTTCTGCTTAATCTGCATTATAGAATTATTCTTATTTCCAGAAAGATGGTCTATGGAAAGACTGATTGTAAAACTAAATTTAAAAACTTGTAGGTGAAATGTTGTCACTGCTCTATTTGGCTCTAAAACAACAACTACAACAAAATACAACCACCAAGCAGGAGAGAGTTAAAAGGCAATGGGATACAGCCCTTATGTTCTACCCCTTCTTTCTTCCTTGTGTCCCTTTCTCTACTCCTCCTTTTGTCATTTTTTGAAATCTCTATGACTTAATAACAGCAAGTTTTTGTATATCAGGGGTGCCAAAAAAATGTATACACGTGACTTCTATTCATCTTTTGTTATCGGTATATATTGAGTATTACAATTTTCATACAGATTTTTCCTTTCTTAAAACGTGTATACATTTTTTTGGCACCTTCTGCATGTGTAAAAATTTGTGAGAGTAATACCAAATGCATTTCTAATTATATCTCTAGCTTTCACACACATATGACTACAAGGAAAAATTTCTTAATATACCTTCTTTTGGGAGAGTAGCAGAACTCCCTTCATTGTGAAAGTATTTCATATACTATTGACACTACAATTTAAGGTTTTCCCCACACTTTGCAACTACATTCTATTTGTAAATATTTCACAAAGCAGACAGATTAATAGAGCAAAAATCCTTATCAGAAATAGTAACCCCTGTCTAATTTATAACTTCAATCAAACCCTTATACATCCCCTAGGATGTCTTAACATATTTGGTTGGGATAAAATCAGGAGACTAAAGTTTATTTTAAAGAAAAATTAAATAAAGAATGCCATTATACGCAGCTCTTTTGGCTGCTAAATATCACTTTTGTTGTGAACAACTGTGCTTCTTTGTTTTCAAAACAAGCTTTCCTAAAGGATGAATCAACTACAATCATTTGGAGACTATGCAATAAACAACAGAAAGCCAGAAAGTTGTTTGCTGTTTTCTCAGCCTCGCAGCTCCTCCCCATCCTCTCCGCTCAGCTGAGCCTCCAGTCCACCAGCCAATCATCATTAGGGAACTGCGGTTCTCAGCGTCCTGATTGGCTGACTCATGGGCCAGTAGTTAAGGTTTCTACAGCTTGATATACTCTCCATGCCAACCTGTTCTGAGACCTTCTTCCAAAATTATTTTAATTACTTTTCTTTTTTTTCTCTTTTCCTTTCTTCTCTTCTCCCTTCCTTTCGTTTTTTCTCTTCTTTCCTTCTGTTTTCATTTTTTAAGATTTTAAAAATCAGCCAAGGAAGCACCTTGTATTTTTTTAAAGACACCTTTAAACTAATGAACATGTTGGGAGATCTGCTAAGAACAGAATTTAATGTAAGGGGACATTTCTTCTAACCATATTTTAATATTTCCTGCTTCTTGGGTTCTCATGGTATTTCCTTGGATTTTAGAGGAACCCCACAAATGTTAAATGAACAAATTGTTCTAACACATGCTTTAATTTTTATATTCTAAACATTCTGTCCCAACTAGAATTATTTTTCTTTTAGATTTAAAAAATTTAGAACATTAAATTAGAACACTTTTAATGGAATACTGAAAAGCAGTCATGTCAGACCATTTTTAGGAGCAAAGCAGACAATATATATATATTTTTATAATTAAGATGTTGCATCATATCTATACTTTTAAAAAGCGTTATAAAATTTTACATTGTTATTCTTAAAGGATAACACCTATGTTAAGGATGCATAAGTCTTTCAAACTTAAAAGAGGTTTATAATTCAAGAAAATGAAGAATAATAATGAGAAATATGTGTATGACTTACTATGTTCCAGAAACTCTTCTTAATTCTTCATATGTATTAATTCATTTAATCTTCATAGCAACCCCATGACATAAATACTATTATCATCAGAAAAGGAAACTGAGACACAGAAAAGATAAGTAGCTTTTTCAAGGACCACAGCCAAATCTTGGTGGAGCCAAGAGTTAATGTAGGAAGGCTGGCCTGTGCCCGGAAGCCTAACCACTGCACTAGACTGCCACTAAAACATGGCCCCAGACAACAATTCCACTCATTTTGTTGAGCATAGAAACATTAGCAAGTGACTGATGACTTCTCTTCCTTAAAGAATAATGAACTTAACTGCTTTTCAATCAAAGGAAAACCATGTGGTCATTTTCCACCAGAGATCAATACTATGCCAAGCAAAAGTGGCATCTAAGACTCAGAACTTTTAAAAAATCATTTTTTGTTATTACTCAATTGAACATTTTTAAACATTAAAAAAAGTTACTATAATGGGTGGCGGAGCAAGGTTAAAAGTGACACGGGTGGTCATTATTAGCACTGGTAGTATGTACATTGGGTTCATAATGTATTCTTTATGTAACACACATATATATTTAGAAATTTCTATATTAAAAATTGCAAAGAAAAAGCTACGAGGTCTTAGAGAAGGAAGGAGTTATTCAGAAACACAATTTATACCTTGGCTTTGGAACATTTTTGGCATTAGCCCAATAGGGTAAAATTGTCTCAAATAACATGGCTGTGTATGCAAACAAGCAGCAGATTATACTTGCTTCTTATCATTTGTTTACTCCGGTTTTTCTTTGTTTATTTGTTTATTTTAGTTCAAATTCACTCACTAGGCCATATATGGTGAAAACCTGTAATGTTCTATTTATATTTTCAATATGTACTTAAGAGACTCAATTGAATACTTCATAACTTTCTTATATAAACTATATTTCAATCAAGAAGGAAAAAATCAATCCCATGTAGAAACATATTCAATAGAAATTAAGGAATGAAGATTCAATATTTCATTACAAGTATATTATACATTGGAAGAAAGAAAAAATATTTAATGATTTAGATTTCTTCAGTGTATGTTTTCTGTCTTATTCAAAGAAAGAGCTGTAGAAATGAAACTAACATTTCAGACACACAATTAAATTTTGTTTTAATTTTTTATTTAAAACATACAGTGAAAACACTATATAATATAAACAACATTGAACAAAACTAGCCTAACAGAAGAGAAAAAATGTTTAATCTTTTTACAAAGAAGGCTATGACATTGAGATTAAAAAGAGCATTAAAGTAGATGAAATCATGGTAACAGTTACTATTCTTAACAAATAGGATATAATTTTGTGAAATAATGAGATTATAACACAAGGAGTCACTGATAAAACTGTTATAGCAGAAAATGGATAAATCATTAAATACAATGAGATTTAACTATCACTGTGAGAGAAATGATATGTAATTAGAAAAAGGAATAGAATATTTAAAAAGAAGCAATGTTTCTGCCCATGGATCCACATTACTAAAAGTCTAGTGATAAAAGAGGAAAGTGTTTCTGAGTCTATTAATAAATTATGGATGCAATTACCATTCATTATAATAACAATATTTCTCTCAAATCCAAAGTCATGTCTTATCAACCTTTCACTGTATTTAACAAACACCTGTATAGCACTTACTCTGTGAAAAGTACCATGCTAAGCATTTTACAAATATTAACTCATTTTTTCCTGTGATTAAGTTGAAATTTTCACTCAACAAACCTTTACTGTGTTTACATGTTCACAGAAGAAACCAAAAGGAATAAGACATCATCTCTGCACCTGAGATGCTTCAAGTTTTGCAGTTGAGGTGACACTTGCCAAACTCAAAAAGGATTTGATTTATGATAATAAGTACAAAAAGTATTACTTTGGGAAAGTAGAAAAGCTAACGTTATCTAAGGAATCAGTATAGACTTTAGGGAAGAAGTTGGTTCAATTATTGGGCCACATTCAGATGGAAATAGAAGGGAGGTCATGCCCAGCAGAGGAAATACGATGAACACCAGTGTGGAGGTAAAAAAACGAACAGGATGGCAAGGTTGGTTTGGCTTAGACAGATCACAGGGACCCTGAAGGGAAGAATGGTGGCCAGGATGTAGATTGAAGTTTTATTGTAGACAGGAACATTATGAACCGTCACGAAGGTGTTTTGGTGAGGGAACAATGGAAGCTGCCATCCTACCCATGCTCTGCTCACCAAGTTATGTACCCTGGCCCTGTGCTATATCAGCCTAAGAAAGAGTAGCCCTTTATAATAAAAGGGTGCTCTCAGCCAGAACAGATTGGAGAGCTGCCTTTATCCCCTATGAAGAGGAGTTTGATTTTTATCACAAGACAATGGATGGACTAGCTAGTAGGGTTAAGGAAAACTCTTGAATCTTTTATAAGTTAATTTACAGCCATATATATAGGAATATATATACATGTGATATAATATATATATATATATATATATATATATATATATATATCTGTATCGAAAAAGGTTGAGGAGATAGTAAATGAATTATATCATCCATGCCTGGCTGAGCTCTTGGAAATTGTAATGGTCAAAAATATTTGTTAAATTAATGAACTTATATTGAACCCTCTATACATGAGAATAGTAGAAAAAATGTCCCCAAAATTAGGGGACAATAATGGTTAATGAGCAGCTCAAGGTGTATTGAGATAATATTCAAGCCAACAAGTATATTGAGTGGACAAGTAATGACTAGTATATATGTAATAAACCAACTCTGAACTCAGAAACCTCAACTTAGAAAGTACAAGTTCTACAAGAATATTCTACAGCCAAATTAAATAAACTAACCAGAGCAGGAAGAGGTCTTTATGAATGAAAACCTGTTGAAAGATAGGTCTTTATGAACAAAAACATGTCAACTGAAGCAAAAGTTAACATCAACAAACAGAACACAGGGTCAAAAATGGGGTCCCTGGAGAACACCAACATCTAAGTTTGGAACAGAAAATATAACTGCTTGAAAGATGAATGAGTGAACACAGAGATTAATAAACAAAAACAAAAAGCCAACTAGGTAAGGGATACCTCTGAGAAGGAGAGAGTGATCAACAATTCCAACTGCATCAGGGAAATCAAGTAAGTTTAGACTAAAAAGCCTCCACTGACTTTTATTTGGGGAAGGATTTTGTGATCATGCAGGGACCAATGTAAGTTAAATGGTAGCAAAAACCAATGGGTTCAAGACTTACACAGAGGGGAACAAATGGAGAGATGAAATGACACTCGTTAAATGCTTATTGTTGAGAAGAAATAAAGAAGGGTAGTTTGCAGAAAGAGTCTGGGAGGAGAATTTTGTTCATTTGTATTTTTCTAATATGAAACAGCCTTCACCATCCATTTTGAAAAAATGGAGTCAGTAGAGGGAGTAATTGAAGTTTTAGAGTTTAATTGATGAACAAAGATCCTAGCTGAGAATGGTGAGAAAGGGAAGGAGACCACTCAGTTGTCTCGATGGTGAGACCATTCAGTCATGAACAAGCATTTCTAGCAAAGGAAATCCAAAATGGAGAGAGTAAGTAGAGACTTAGGGAGCTGCTTCAACATAATGACTGCCCCTCATGCAGCAGTAGCATGAGGACAGCAATGAAACCCCAGTCTCAGCAGGCAGAAGTGAGATAGTTAATGTGAACAGAGATCTAGATAATTAGAATTTTTTATTTGGACACCTAAAGCTCTTAATAATTCAGTATATCCAGTAAATTTCTGGGAAGTTGATGAGTTAAGGGGAAAGAAACTTAATTTGGGATATTAGAACAAATTTATCTTGTCAAAGAATTAAAAAATTAAGTGTTTTGGTCTACATTAGACTCTTTCTTAACAGGGTTTAAATGACAAAAATAACAAGAAAATTTAGGGCTTTTCTTTGCATTCTAACTTTACAAACCACTGGGACGTATTTGTCTAAGGTCAAAGGTTTCTGTTTTACACAGATAGCTATATGTAAACCAAAAGTGAATGTTCATCATTGATCCACACTTGAGGGACTTGCTTCAATGCAAAGTGGAGCTGCTCACACTAAAATCTCACCATTTTATATCGTTATTTTATTCATTCACTTAAATATGATTTATTAAACACCAATGATATTTCACACACTGTGCTAGATTTGATGATACAAAAAAAAATCTTTATTGGTTAATTCTTGAAAAGAACCCACTTTGTATATTTTCTTTTCTTCTTTTTTTTAACCTTTTTTTTTTTTTAAGATTTTATTGGGAAATTGGGGGAGGGGAACAGAAACAGACAAGTTGCTGTCCTTTTGTTCTTCAGCCTAGCTGTGGAGGACGTCACTTCACTGGCCCATGTTGATATTATCATTGTGCTCTTCCCAGGTGAGGCAGTTGCTCACCAGCCACTGGACAGCTGCTCATGGCGGCTCACGCTGGCTGCCAGCCACTCATGGTAGCTCATAGCAGCCCACTGCAGCAGGGGCTACAGCTTATGCCGTCGCTGGCGACTCATGGCAGCCCAACTCCAGGTCCAGCTGTTGTTTACCATCTTAGCTGTAGAGGGCAGTGTCACTGGCCCTCATGTGGGATCTGAACCGGGGCCCTGCTGCTCAGAGCTGGCGTCCCAAGCCAACTTTTAACCAATGCGCCACTCGGCCGGCCCCTGTATATTTTATTTTCAAATATATTTTTTAAGTTGGATAGTCACTTAGGGGTGAATATAATTCTACAAAATCATTATTCACTCCAAAAACAAGAAACTAATTAATGGACTTCCTGCCTCCCTTAGCTGAGGCATAGGTCAGTATCAGGAAACAGGTCCCAGGATGTCCAGTTCCAGGACTCAGGTTATCAAAACCTCAGGTAACCCCAGGTCACAATCAAAACTTCCAAGATAAGACTGTTTCAAAAAGAAAACAAAAATATCTATAATCTTAGTAGCCATCTCAGTAAATCAGTTTTTTTAAGTTCAATAGAAGAAATAATAAGAGAAAGTTCTTAGGATGATAAATATCATTTTGCTGCCAACAGAATCAAACTATATACTAAAGATGATTACACAACTATTCTAAAAATCTTTTCCAAAACATTCAGATATTCTAATGGAAAAAAAAAATTGGGAGTGGTATATTATTCTCAAGAAGAATCAGAATAGATTTATGGAAGTCATGAAATACTGTAGCTCTAGAAAAATATACAAAGAAAAGATGTATGGACTGGATATACATGTAATATCTGATAGCAGCATAAAACTACTAAATGAATTAGCATTGGAAGAACAGGTTATCTAGCATTTTTCAGACCCTTAAATATACATATATCTATTTTTCTATTTGAAAAGTTTAACATAAGTAGTGTCTGATTTTAAGACAAATTTTATCAGGATATAATTTATGTACCATAAGATTAACCCATTTTAAGTGTACAACTTAATGAATTTTAGTGTATTTACAGAGTTTTGCAACCATCACCACATCTAATCTTAGAAAATTCTTATCATCCTAAGAAGTAAAAAAGTAGACTTGTGCCTATTTACAGTCACTAATGGAGTTTTTAATAATTTTAGAAGCAACAAGTAATGATTTGATACTCTACAAAATGTTATTCACATAAAAGTCATGATAGGAAAATGAGTTTGATATTTAAGCTTATGACCACTACTATCTAAAATATTCACCTTTAACAAACATCTGATAATCCTTTATAGAACTTGATATTAGACAGTCAAGATGTGATAGAGTGAAATCCTGATATATAGTTAATAACAATTATAACAGCTATCTTTTTTTTTTGGTCCCTTCATCTCTGAATTCACCCTTTTTGCCTGCTTTGTAAAAGTGTATCTGATCCCTTTAAATACTTTTCCTTGCCATCTGGCTCAGAGTTAAACTTTGTTAGTAGAGAGTGCTAAAGACGCATGGCAGAAGGAAAAGGTTTTGCATCCTAGTTCTAGCATCTTTACTTAGTAACCTCCTGCAGCATAACACTATTCCTGTAGTGTATACTGACAAGAGACTTCCTTTGGCACCCCCTTGGCTGTATTGCAGCTAAATGCTTCGTATGAGATACCTCCCTGTGTACAGCTTTCTCCAACATGCTAAGGGGCAGATTTCCGGCAGTTTCTGAGGTGGTTTTCCTGCAAATTCTGCCAGCACGGTATGACTTCTTTACCATCCAGTGAGCCAAGACCATGTTGTCTCCAAAAAGGTCTGGATCTCATTTTGGGGTGTGTGGGGAGAGAACTCTTCCTTGGGTGCTTTATCTCTACACTAGGAATAGTGGTTATATTACATTGTATTATTCTGATATGATATTATATACCTGTTATTCCTATATTCTTTAAAGTTCTCGTCTTACTAGCCAGTCCCTCATGACTAGAATCCTGTTATACTGAATAATTATTTATATTATTTATATTAAACTTTCTCTGTTCAAATTACTATTTGGTTTCTTTCCCTGATTATATGCAAACTGATATAAAACTATACCATGAGCCAGAAATACCTGCTTTTTAACAAAATCTTTATAACCATCCCCCTATCAAAAGACAGTTTAATATCCACTTATTCTAGACCTATAATTTTATGTAATATCTAGAAAGCTGTGGCTCAATTTAGGAAGAGAATCTACACTAATTTTGAAAGAAAAAAAGAATGGTTACACTGAGTCATGATAAACCAAACACTGGACCCAAACTGAAGTGACCTGAGAATTTTGATCATTTCAGCTGGTGTTCTAATTATCTACAGCTATGTAGCAAGCAACCCTCACACTTAGTGGCTTAAAATAACCAATTGCATATGTTTCATGATTTTGAGGGTCACTAATAAGAGCCGGCCCTGCTGATGCTTCCTTCTGTTCCATGTGGTATGAACAGAGGTCCCTTGGTGGTACTCAGCTGGAGCATGGGCTGGTCTAATTGGTCCAAGACAGCTTCACTCACATTTCTGGCACCTTGGGGAGATGCCTGGAGGATTGAGCACAGCTGGGACTGTCAACTGAAATACCTTCACATGGCCGTTCCAGTCTGGTAGCTGGACAGACTCCTCCTTATGTGGCCCCTCAGTACTCCAACACTGAGTGTTCTAGTGTCCAAAGTGATAACTGCCTGGCCTTTTATGACCCAACTTCAGAAGACACATAAGTCACCTCTCTGATGATCAATGTCTAATTTGTCTGGTTCCGAGGAGTTTCCTGGGGGCCTTGCAGTGCTAAAATTGGGATAGCTCTGGGAAGCCCAGAACAGTTGTCACCTTAGTGCCCTATTGTCATAAGGGTCATAGCCCACCCAGATTCAAGAGAGGGGACTGCTACCCCTATGGGGTCTGTGGGAGGGTGTCAAATAATTTGAAACTATGTTTTTAAAAACATCCAACCAGTTACTCTCTCTGAGCTTCAATTTCCTTATTTCAAAGGAATAAGTGATTTATAGCAAGCAACTTCTAAACGTTGATCCAGTTCTAGACTTTGATTCTATCAACAGAAAACAAAAAAGGCAGCAAGAACTACTGTTGGGCTGCAACAAACTCACTGTGCATTCAGGTCACAAACAGATGACTGTATTTTCAGATATTTATTAAATTTCACAATGTGTGTTGTGGGACTTTTTAAAAAATGAATGTTGCTCAGCAAACCCGAAATTCTCTTAATTAGCAGATTATTGGTCTTCAGTTTGGGGAATTTTTCTTGATTCTGTTCTTTCTTCCATTATCTCTGTTCTACCTATCTAGAGGTATTAGTGAATAAATGTTAAAAATTCTGAGTATATCTTCTGTATTCTTAACTGTATATTTTCTCATACGTCCCATATTTTTGTCTGTATTAGTCTGCTAGGGCTGCCATAACAAATTACCGCAGACCAGGTGCTTACACAACAGAAATTTATTTTTTCACAATTCTGGAGACTGGAAGTCCAAAATCTAGGCCTCCCTCCCTGGCTTTCAGATGGCTGCCTTATTGTCGTGTGCTCATATAGCCTTTCCTTTGTGGGCATGCATGCTTGCTATGTCTTTTTGTGCATCCAAATTTCCTCTTGTTATAAGAATACCCGTTTGATTTTATTAGGGCCCACCCATATGACCTACTTTAACCTTAATCACCTCTTCAAAGGCCTTTCTACAAATATAGTCATTTCCAAGGTACTGGGAATAACACTTTTTGGAGAACACAATTCAGCCCATCACATTGTCCTTTTGCCCTTCATTCTGGCGTAAAAACTGGGCTCCGTTTTCCTGCTCATTGATTGCATCATAGCATATCCATTTTGTTATTTTTCCTATTGAAGATTTTGCTTTCAATAATCATAACTTTTACTTCCCAAAATTTGAATGTTTCTTTTTCACATCAGCTTATTTTTTTCACGTACACAATATTCTCTTGAATCTTTCACAATAAAAACTGCTTTCTAATTTAAATACATGATTCTATTATTTGAGACTTTTCCCTCAGGACTTAGTTCTTCTGCATCCTAAATTTTGAGCCTCTTTCTCAAAGCGTTTTTCTTCAAATGTTTGGTGGTAGCTCGCCATCTGGGAAAGAAGAGTGCATCCTGGCTTACTTTCTGAGTTGGGAGCTCCACTTGGTATTTGTAAGTTAACGGGTGGCTGCCTCCAATGTGCACCTGTAAGAACTCCCACTTCAGAGGCCTCTATTTAAGGTTTTATCCTAGTAGCAAATGCCATGTCAAAGGGAATGAGGGCAATTGAATCCAGCAGATATTCCCACCCACCCTTACCCCAGCAGACCTCGTGTTACACAGGGTTCCTCTCCAACTTGAATTCATATGCTAGAGGCCTTCACTATTCGCTTCTTATTTTGTTTCAGAAGCATTTAGGGTAATAATCTGAAAGTGGAAAGATTTTGTTTCCAGCTATTCAGATAATGTGACAAAGAAGCAAGGAGTTGGACCTGACCAGTGCAGCTTTTTCAAATACGGTTCTTTAGGTGCCCTGAGGATTACGCTGGGACCCCTGCTGAACTTGATACACAGTAGACCGTTGTTGAGATGACCGATATCACCTTTTTTTGTAGCGCTCATCTATCCACATTTTTCTCCACTGGTTTCTATCTTCCAGAAATTTCTCAAAATATATGGTAACTGATGCTGTTTTGCAGCACTCTTAAAAGTGATTTTCTGTCATTTAAATGGAGTTTTGGGTGTGAGGAACATTATATAAATATGATTAGGCCACTATCTTGCTATAATTCCTACTGAGTTTTAAATGGATGAATAAAAGAATTATGCTAATCTCAATTTTTTTTAAAAAAAAAGGATAAAATACATATGTACATAAAGCAAAAAATCATGTTTCCTGTCAATCTCTTTCTAATCACACTTCCTTCTCCAGTAGAAACTTCTCCCAATAGCTTATTATGTACATTTCCATATATTTTTACCTTGCATTTACAAGTATATACATGATATGTAGAGTTTTTTTCTTTCTAAAACTGGAATTTCACTATTACAACTTTTTTGCAATTACTTTTTCACTTAAGAATAACTGATAAACATCTCCTCAGGTCAGTACATATAAATGATCTCATTCTTTTTATGGCTGCAAAATATCTTTAGGATGGAAATACTATATTATGATGTCAATTCTTCGATTGATGGGTACTATGGACTGAATATTTAAGTCCCCACCCTCAAATTCATATGTTGAAGTTCTAATGCTCGATGTGATGGTATTTGGAGAAGAGATCTTTGGGAGGTGCTTAGGTCATGAGAATGGAGCCCTCCTGAATGGGATTAGTGCCCTTATTTATACGAGAGACTCCAGAAAGCTAGCTAGCCCCATTCACCATGTAAGGTTACAGTGAGAAGACAGCCATCAGTGAGGAAGCGAGCTCTCACCAGACACTGAATCTGGTGGTGCCTTGATCATGGACTTCTGGACTCCAGAACCGCAGGAAAGAAATTTCTCTTGTTTATAAGACACACAGTCTATGGTATTTTGAACAGACTAACAATAGATATTTAGGTTCTTTTCCAAAAGCTTACGGTTTGATTTCAAGATCTCAAAGAGTTATTAAAGTATTATGTGAATTGGGAGTATTAAATAATACTTTATATCTCTATATCAACTAGTCTGAAAGCACTATTAAATATGGAAAATGGAGACAATTCCAGGAAAAGTCATTTAGTTGTCTCTCTTATGCTTAGGATTAAAGTTATTAGACAGAAAATACTAACAGTGGCCATGAAAGCAAATATCTCATCAAATATTTGCTTTACATGGGTCATTTGAAGTTCTATCAACTCTGAACACATTGCCTTAAACTGTTGAAAATCCAAAAATAGTTGCACTACTGCTCTCCTTATTGTTTCTTATTCAGCCCATATCAGTTTACTGCTGTGAGCTGTTTTGTCCTAATATTTATTTAAGCTCCTTCTGTGTGCCAGGCATTGTACTAAACCTTTAGCCAGAGTATTTCATTTAACCCATAATGAACCCAGAAAAGTATTAACCCCATTTTAAAAGTAGTACTTTGTTCAAGTCCTAGTTTTATTCTTTGTGAGCTGTGTGGCTTTGTGCAAGTAAATATAGCTTCTTTGAGCCTTGGTTTCCTTATAAATAAAATAAGGATCATACTTCAGTATTAAATTTTTTTTAAGTTTTTATTGGGGAATTGGGGGAGGTGAACAGCGTTGGGGAATCAGGGAATGGGAACAGACAAGTTGCTGTCCTTTTGTTCTTCAGCCTAG
>NW_017731371.1:2801006-2813756 GCF_001890085.2 Hipposideros armiger
GCCTATGCCATCACCGGTGACTCACAGCAGCCCAGCTCCAGGTCGAGCTGTTGTTCGCCATCTTAGCTGTAGAGGGCGCAGCATCACTGGCCCTCATATGGGATCTGAACCAGGGCCCTGCTGCTCAGAGCTGGTGTCCCAAACCAACTCTTAACCAACGTGCCACTAGGCCGGCCCAGTATTAAATAATTTAACAAACATTCATTGAGCTCATCCTATGGACCAGGCATTCTCTCAGGCACTGAATAGCAAGGTTGCTTGGAGGATTAAATGAAATAATGTGTGTAACATAACACCCGGCACAAAATAGGCATTCACGTTATTATTGAGGCTAGAATGACACCAAGCTTGAATTTGAACCCAAATCTATATGTGTCCAAACTCCTTCCTCCTGACCTTTTTTTAAATGACTCCATGCGATTATATCTTCCTAAAACCAACATCATATGACTGTACCTATAATTTACTATTCCTTTCACTGGTTTCAGCAATCCTATTCATACAATTCTTCCAAGGTTAAAAAGAAAACCTAGGGTGGCCGGTTAGCTCAGTTGGTTAGAGCTCAGTGCTCATAACACCAAGGTTGCTGGTTCGATCCCCACATGGGCCAGTAAGTTGCACCCTCCACAACTAGACTGAAACAACTACTTGACTTGGAGCTGATGGGGTCCTGGAAAAACACACTGTTCCCCAATAAAATAAAATAAAAAAGTAAACCTAAACCCACCATAGTTCCTAGCCCAAATAATTGTTTACATCTCTGATTTCATTATATCTTTGCACTGTGTACTGTATGATCTAGTTTTCCATAGGTTGTTACATATTTTTTCTCTAGCGCCTTCTTAAATGTACCTGTCTTTCAAGACTTCAAGTGAACAGATGGTACTTTCTATTTCCTTTATGTTTCTTTTACAGGGCTTAAGCTTTGACTAGATACATAATAATATGCAAATGAAATGTACAATATACAAATGAAATCTGATTTTACAAAATTTACAAATCAAAAAAAATAGGACAATCACTACGACACCAATTTACCTGTGTGAAAGAGGTGACTGATGGGAGATTGAAGAAAAGGCAAAATTTGAAACATGTAGGTTTTTTGAGGTTGAAGGAGAATAATGTCAATGCCTTTGATATTACAGAAATAAAATTGGGAAGGTAAGTAAGTGCAAGTCAGCAAGAGTAAACATCTAACCTAACAGTTTACTTAGGGTTGTAAACAGAAAGAACTTCACAGTTCAAATGGTAAGCTTTTTTCACCTCTTTCCATAAGCAGCAATGCTATTTACCTTTCACTAGAATCTTAGTTTGCTTGTAATTGTTAGCTGATTACTAGATGATATCCAGTATACACCACAGAAGAAACCATAGGGCAATAAATTCAAGCATAGCCAGAATTTTTATTTCCAGCAACACGTCACATCTAAAACTGAAAACTGGAAATACCTATATCAGCTTTTCATGTATATGTATATATATATACATATTATATATATATGCTTATATCAACATATATATATATATACACACACACATATATACATATACATATGCTTTGTTTTTCAAGACTTCAAGTGGACAGATGGTACTTTGTACTTCTTTTATGTTTCTTTTATAGGGCTTAAGCTGTGACTAGACACACACACACACACACTATATATATATGTGTGTATATATATATATATATATATACATATATATTCATATATGTATGGATACTTTTCTATTTTCATATAATAATTCCTTGACTAATTCTACCCAAACAAAGCAATGTGGTTAGTGGGTAGACGAGATGTCTTATAGCAGTAGAAGATTTGGTGCTTTGCACTCAGTGGAATGAACAAGGTGACTGAGAATGGGGGCAGACACCATGGAAAGAACCCTAGATTCAGAGTTAGAATCCTGAATGCTTGTCCTAGATGTCACTAATCAACTGTGGTGCCTAGGGCAAGCCACGTAAGTGTTCTGCTGTGCCCTAGTTTTTCTTGTTATAAATTGGGACAATAAGGCTTGCTCTACTTACCTCATTAGTTTGTTGTGAGGGTCATAGGATTTAATGTGTGTGAATATACTTCTAAAACATAAAGCCATCTGTAAATGCAATGCATTTTTATTTTGTATCTTGACTCATGAATCTATCAAATAAACCTGTAGTTGGATGATACTCCATCTTGACTGTTATGGGTCTTACAAACAGGTATAATAAATTTGCTAATATTTACACCAAAATTATATTTCCAGTATAAATGGATAGAGGTGTCAAAACAGTTGTATACATATTAGCCTAAGAGTATGTTAGAAACTGATGTATTAGAAACTGATAGCTATAGGAGATGCTGAGATAAAGACATAAGAGGAAATGTGTGATCTAGATTAGTTAGTTTACCATTTGATAAAATAAGAGTGAGGTTGAACATTTTGCTGTAGTACCAATTCTTTGAAAATTTGACCTGAGCAGGTATGGAAGAAAATAATACATAATTAAACTCAAATAGTTTTAGTTGGAAAAGACCTCAGAGAAGATTCTAATCCAACTCCCTTAGTTTTGAAGCTGTAAACATGGAAATTCATCTTGCATGTGTCTTGTCCAAGACCATAAATCTGAGACAGTGGCAAGATTACTCAGAGCTATCTTTGAAACCATTTTTCAAGTCTAAAGTGAGAGACTGGCTCAAGGTGGTGGCTGGATTAAGAATCTGGGATTCCAGAGATCGGCAAAATGGATAACGCTGTTGGTGATGATAATGTTAGGAGACTACATGAAGCTCATGGACAGCAGACTTGCTGAACGATCTATTCTAATAAAAGAGCAGAAGTGAGCGAGACACATTCTAAAGGAAAGAACAGGCCACTTGAGGGGAGACTTTGAGCTGGAGATAATGTAGATACATGAGTAGATACCAGAAG
The DNA here is from genome assembly GCF_001890085.2 of Hipposideros armiger. NCBI lineage: Eukaryota > Metazoa > Chordata > Mammalia > Chiroptera > Hipposideridae > Hipposideros > Hipposideros armiger. Next base: position 2,803,917 of record NW_017731371.1, read on the forward strand.
TGAAGACTGGCTAACCAAAATGTGCTTTGGAATAAGCAGTAAGAGAATGATGATACTACCACCATGGTTATTACCACTACTATGACTACTTATAGCTAACTTTTATTGAGTGCTATATGGCAGGCATGGTGCTAGGTGTTTTACATAAATCTCTTTTTAAAATCTCTCTTACATGCCCAATTGAAATAGAGCTATTATTCCATTTTAGGGAGGAGGAAATGAAGTCATGGTGGGAGAGTTGGAGGTTCACTTGCCTAAGTCCAAAGTCCACATGGTCAACAACTGTGGACCATGACCTTCAAAGAAAAGGACAGTAAGAGGACATGTGCTGGATTTAGCAATGCTAGTCCTTGATTCATAGACTAATGGGTAGGGGTGCAGTGTATGACTTCCACAAACTATCAATGAATTTGAATACAATAAACTACCAAGAACTTACACTTAAACTTTGTTTCAGAATTATAAGTTCACTTTAGCATCTTGCCCTGATTCTGTGTCATCCATTTGTATATGATTTTTCATTTTAGGGCAGTTATGATAAAGTGGATGAGAGAGTCAATGGACATTAGCTTACAATTAATACTAGTGGATTGATGTTTATACTAAGTAACAATCAAAATAATCAGGTCAATTTCTATACTAGTTAAATATTTACAGAATTATAGAATCAGAAATGTATAAAATCTTGACACAGATATTTAGAAGAAGCTATTTCTGGACATTCACCATATTACCAATATTCATTCATTCATTCATTTCCTCAACGCATATTTGTGGAGCTTCCATTGTGTACCAAGCTCAGTTATAGGCACCAGAGAGATCCGTTACATATACACCAGAGTCCCTGCTGTCATGGAGTTTTACATTTTAGTGAAGCTGAAAAATAAGTAAGTAAACAGGTAAATAGATATGATAATTTCAGATAATGAGGAATGCCATGAAGAAAAGAGAAGAGGTTGATATGGGGGCACATGATGAGGGCAGGAGGAATTTTAACTTTCTGACTGACTCCACTCCTTCATTAAAAATCAATAAAGATCTCCTTTCCTAAATATACAATATTCCTCTAAATTGGGTTTAAAATAAGCACCAAAATATGTTTGCATTAAAGGGACTTTTAACTAAGCAGTGCCCTTTGAAACAGAGCCAGCCCCAGAAAAATCATGCCCTGGTTCTGTGTGACCCAGGGATGCACAGGCATAGGGCTTACTGGGCATTTTCCACTCCATCCTTGGCCACGTGCTGCAGTCTCTTTCAGGGTAACACAATGCCAGGATTCCAGTCAGCTCTTAAAGATTGATGGAATGACTGACTGCTGTGGTCTGGTTAGTTCACAAATAAAGGTACGGCACATACATTTCCTGTGTTTTATCATATCCATCAATAAAATTAGGCTAAGTTGATAATACAAACTGGCATTCAGAAGTTATTAAGAAAACCCTGATAGTGGCTGTATCAGTTTCATAATGTTGCCATTTCACTTTCTTAAGCCAAGAGGCTCCAACTGTGAAATAATGCCTGTTATGCCTTATCATATACAGTAGCCCCCAGTTATCCATGGGGGATACATTCCAAGACCCCAAGTGGACTCCTGAAACTGGAAATAGTGCCAAACCTTATATATACAATAGTTTTTCCTATACATAAAGACTTATGATGAAGTTTAATTTATAAATTAGGCAGAGTAGGAGATTAACAATAGCTAATAATAAAATAGAATAATTATAACAATATACTGTAATACAAGTTATATGAATGTAGTCACCCTAGCTCTCTCAAAATATTTTATTGTGCTGTACTCACCCTTCTTCTTCTTTTGATGACGTGAGATGATATAGTGCCTACGTGATGAGATGGAGTGAGGTGAATGACATAGGCCTGCGACAAAGCTTGAACACAAGCACTGCGATACCACCACAGCCAATCTGATAACCAAGATGGCTACTAAGTGACTAATCGGCAGGTAGCATATACAGTGTAGATATGCTGCATAAAGGGATGATTCACATCAAGGGTGGGGATGGCATGGGCCCATGCGAGATTTCATCATGCTACTCAGAACGGCATGCAATTTAAAACTTAGGAATTGTCTACTTCTGCAATTTTCCATTGAATATTTTTGGACCACAGGTAACAAATTGTGGAAAGTGGACCCGCAGATAAGGGAGGACTACTGTCAATGAAAACCATCGCTGAAGTTCAGAAGCATAATGCTACAGAAATGTGGACATCTGATTTTTATAAACTGACGGCCCCTATGGTGTCTATATGGTTAATGCGGAAATGATGAATGCAAACTTTATGATCTTATTTGAGATAAATTGCAATAAAAAAACTGGCTCAAGATATTGTTTTAGTGAAAACATGATCTTTAAAAATCCGCAGTTTGGGAGAAAAAGATTGGAGTGGGGAGAGAGAGAGTGAGGTTGGAATAAGGGAGAAATGTGAAGAGGAATATAAAAGTCAGCAAAAATATGGGGACTGTTATGAGGTGAAGTTGATTACTCCAGCTGGGGACCTTGACCATGTCCACACACATCCCTTACGATAAGGGAAGTCTCCGTGTCAGATTCACATACAAACCCTGACGGGTACTGCAGTCGTCAATGGAAGCTGCTACTCCTCCTCACAAAAACAGAACCAGCAAGGATTGCCCACTTGGAAAGATTTCATTTGGTTTAGGCCCAAATCACCTAGGCTCTGTTAGGAGAGCTATCCCCAGGGTTTTTCCTCAGAACCAGCACAAGGAATGTATATTCTTTCAGTTGGTCCAAACTCCCTATGGGGCACAGCCACCATCAAATGGGGATTGACATCTATTTGTAGCACAACTAGAAAAGACAGTTTCATTCTGCATTATTTAACATGGCAACATTTTGCACATATAAATCATGTCCAGCTTTATTAGATTAGGCCAATTGAAGAAATATATACACCTGCCTGTCATGTAAAGCCCTTCATCTTGGGGAGTAGGCTCCCCAGGGGGACATCTCAGGAGGTAAATTGAATACTGAGTGGTTTATCTTGTAATGGGGCCTGAATTGGAAATTGAAATTCCTGTATGGACACCGAATTTCACATAAAAAATGAGAACCTAGTTCATCTCTCATGGTTACCAGGGTAGTAATCACTTTAGAAACTTAGATTTACATGACTATGGCTGTCCTGTGCCTTTTTTTGGGGGGGGGGGAAGGAGGGCTATCAGTGTGATAATGTTTGTAAAGCTCTTTGAGGTCTTCAGATGAAAGGCATTCTACAAACACAAACTATCACCTGCATAAATCAGCCAAGTAGCTGGATATTATTTCTCTCCATCACTGGGTTTGCCAGAACAGCACAGGAGATAGCAAATAGTATACAGTGAGATGAAAGGATAGAGATTAATAGGCGACTGCATTTTTAATCAGATAAGGCCTGATGATGCACAGTTGATCAGCCTGATTTCTATTACAAGGAAAAAAAAAAAAGAAGAAGAAACCCAGCGTTGTTCTCATTGTACTTAAAATCTCAGAGGAAAAATCTCTTTCATAAAAACAGGCTGCAATCTCAAATGCTCTTCCTAATTTAAGTTTAGGGGGGGAAAAATCCCTTAGTGCCACAGATGGGGATAGCACTAAGAAAATGGGATTGTATTCCTTCTTCTCCCCCCTGGCCCCCCTCCGCCCCCTCTTTTTTAACCTTGTTAAAGAGGGAAACTATGCATCTGAAAAGAAAAACATGATGAGGAGACCCAGTGGCATTACTTTGGAGAGCTGAGAGGTGAAGAATGAAAAAGCCATTGGTCTCAGTTTTACTGCCACAATGGCCTTTTATGAGAGGATTAGATACACCAAGAACGGGTGCAGCATTCACTGGTGCCCTGACGACAATCTGGAAAAAGGACGATAAAAATCAGTTTGTCGTAAGGTTAAATCACCAAAGACTTCCTAGATTGTCTTTTCAGATTGTTTTTCCTTTGGAAAGAAGATGAAAAAAGAAAGAAATATGGGCAAAAGCTGATTTTTTTCCCCCTTTCCCTTTTTTCCCTTCAGTGCAAGATGTGGCATTCAGAAAACATGTTCAGCGAGTTGAGGCATTAAAAAGATCAGTCTCTGGCTGTTGAATGAAAGGCTGTTGTGCGTGTGACTCACATACTAAATGGAAACCTGCCTTCAAAGCCTATTTTACTGCCTAATTATATATACACAAAATGTAGCTGTCTGTTTCAATCAAATCATAGGAAAAGGAATAAAACTCCTCTAAAGATGCAATTTTCATGGTTTGTCATAACCTTAGAAACACTGCTAATGCAAAAGGAGGAAGTACAGCTGCATGGTCCAGATAAGGTTGCAGTAATTGTTTTTCTTTTAATTATTACTTTATAAAGACATTATACCTCCTACTCCGCAGAAGGAAAATTAGTGTCCTCTGTCTCCTCTTTTTTTTCCCCTCCCTTTCCATTTTCACACCGAGCTTGTTGATATGCATTTCAGCTGTGGCTAGAAGCCAGCGTAGCTATGGAAATAATATTTAAGTAACCACCATAACTACAGCTTTCAGAGGGTTCTAGGGAGGAAGCCGTTTCCAAATTTATGTTTTGAATTGAGTAGAGCTTTCCAAAGCACAAAATAGAGTGCCAAGGATCAAGATAAAGTGCTTAGACCTAAACAACTATTTGTACTCAGCTTTCAGGGAAATCAGTTCTATTCATAATAGCTAACATTTATTTTTTAAAATTATTAATTGCATGAACATTTTCATTGTTGTCATTCTCGCTGAAGAATGATGTAATAAAATACACAAAGCCTATTCTCCCTAACATTTTATATGTACAGATCTTTTTTGCACAATAACCCGAAACTGTAGAGTTTAATAAGCCATTACTAATTTACATATTTTCATAGAATTAAATCATTAAAATGCAATGATATTTTAATGACTTAATATATATCTAACTGCAGATTAAAACTTTCTAACACTGGAAATGGCATGAATATACCATCAAGGGATTCCAAGTACTTAATTCAGGAAGCATTGGCAGCTACTAACATTTCTGAGGGAAATAGAGTTCATCAATGGATAAGCACATTGATTATCTTGTAACGTGTATGTTTTTAAAAATGATAATTTTAATTACACCTACCACTCATTTTCTTAATCTCTTCTCGCCTACCCCCAGTTCTGTCGCCAGCCTATTAAGTTTCAAACCCGCTGTGTGATTCTATGGAGTAAACAATCTGATTATAAATTCTGTGAGGATTAAGCAGCTATGATCATAAAGCTACACTCAATGTCTCTGAGAAATCCTGGGACATGAGAAATATGTAGAAAACCAGAAACAAACAAAAACTGATTAAGGTACATCCCGAATTCCAAAATGGGATTTGTGACTTGTTAAAAACAAATGTGCACAATTGTTTATAGTAGCACTATTCACAATAGACAAAAAGTAGAAACAACCCAAATGTCCACCAAAAGATGAATGGATAAACAAATTGCTACACACACACACACACACACACACACACACACACAAAACACACACACAAAAACAGTGGAATATTATTCACGTTACAATGTGGATGAACCCCTAAAACATGCTAAGTGCAAGAAGCCAGACACAAAAGGTCACATAAGGTATGACTACATTTATATGAAATATCCAGAATAGGTAAATCCATAGACACAGAAGGCAAACTGGTGATTGATGGTTGTCAGGGGCTGCAGGGTAGGGGGAGAAATGGGATATAACTGTTTAATGGGAAAAGTGTTTTATTTTGTAGTGATAAAAATGTTGCAGGATGAGGTAGAGGTGGTGGTTAACAACACTGTGAATGTACTATATGCCATTGAATTATTCACTTTAAAATTGTTAATTTTATGTTCTGTGCATTTCACCTCAGTCAAAAAAAACTGTGATTGCATTATTCACTCAGCTCACTCATTTATGACTTCAAGAAGCATCTATTTACTACGGACTATGTGTCAGGCATGGGGGATGTAATGTTGAATCAGCTAGATGAGCTGCATGGTGCTTGTGTGATTGTTGGGGGGATGAAGAAAACAAACAAAGCAAACAAACTCACTAATTACACACAGTGTTATCTGACAAATAACGACTAAGTCAGTGGTGTGGGGCACTTCAGCTAGAGGGGTTAGTGAAGGCCTTTCTAAGGAGATGATATTTAAGTTTCAACTTAAAAAATAAGACGCCATACATGGGAAGAAAATTACTGGAAAAGAGAATAACATACGAAGGCATGACTTTGTCATGTTATAGGAGCAGAAAGCAGCCCAATATGGTGGCCAAAGTGAGTTGGGTAAATGTACAAGGTAAAGTCAGGGATGTAAGCAGGAACAGGTCATGCAGGACCTCGTAGGCCACATTCAGAAATCTGGATTTTATTCTAATGGTGATAGGAAGATACTGAAGAGTTCTGAGCAGAGAAGTGATGTGCATTTTTCAAAAGATCATTGTCACTGACAAATGGAGAATCAGAGGGGAGCCAGTGTAGAGTTTAGCAGGCTACTGCAGTATTCCAGATAGAAGATGATGAAGGCCTGGACTAGACTGTTGACAGAGAAAATGGAGAGAAATGGACATATTCAAGATCAATTTTGGAAGTAGAACTGTCAGAACCTGTTGCTGGATTAGGTGGGTAGTAAGAAGATAAAAGGCAAGCATAAAGAATGACCCTGGGAGGTAAGGTCAAAAGATGGCAGCAGTCATAGAGTTGACGTTGCTGGAGAAGTCCCTGGGGCTGAGTAAAGGGAACAAATACAAGGCTAATGGCGAAAGCCAGATTCCAGTTCTTCAAACAAACAATGGTCCAAATCTAACAGTATTGACTACTATAGCAGCTCATCTAGTCAAGCAAGCCAACAAAGAATATTTGCTTGGAAGCACTGAAGAAGAAAATGCAATAGTTCATCAATGGTTAGAATGCAGAGTAACTTGAGTAGATGGACACACCAATAAAGATGATATCCACATTCTGTTGAAGGATCTTAATTCATATCTTGAAGATAAAGTGTACCTTACAGGATATGACTTCACCCTAGCAGATTTCCTACTATACTATGGACTTCATCACTTTATATGCTATGCAATTAGAAATCAACTACAAAAAAAACCCTGCAAAACACAGAAATACATGGAGACTGAATAACATGTTTCTAAATAGCGAGTGGGTCAAAAATGAGATCAAGGAAGAAATCAAGATACCTCGAGGCAAACGAAAATGAGAGCACCACAACCCAAAATCTTTGGGATGCAGTGAAAGCAGTCCTAAGAGGGAAGTTCATAGCAGTGCAGGCCTACCTAAAGAAGCAAGAAAAGTCTCAAATAAACAGGTTATCCTTACATCTCAGGGAACTGGAAAAAGAACAGCAAAATAAGCCCAAAGGGAGTACAAGGAAGGAGATAATAAAGACCGGAGCAGAAAAAAATACAAAAGATCAATGAAACAAAGAGCTGTTTTTTTGAGAAGATAGACAAAATTGACAAACCTCTAGCCAGACTCATAAAAAAAAAAAGAGAGAGAGAGGACTCAAATTAGTAAAATCAGGAATGAAAGAGGTGAAGTGACACCACAGAAATACAAAAAATTCTAAGAAAAGACTATGAGCATCTCTATGCCAACAAATTTGACAATCTAGAAGAAATGGATAATTTCCTAGAAGCATACAACCTTCCAAAGCTAACTCAAGAAGAAACAGAAAATCTGAATAGACTGATTACCACCAAGGTAATCAGTAATCAACAAGCTCCCAACAAACAGAAGCCCTGGACTAGATGGCTTCACAAGTGAATTTTACCAAACATTCAAAAAAGAATTATTACCTATTCTTCTCAAACTATTTCAAAAAATCCAGAAGGAGGGAAGTCTCCCAAACTCCTTCTATGAAGCCACTATCACCCTGATTCCAAAACCAGACAAAGACAGTACAAAAAAGGAAAACTACAGGCTGATATCCCTGATGAAAAAAGATGCAAAAATCCTCAACAAATATTAGCAAACAGAATTCAGCAATGTATTAAGATCATACACCATGATCAAGTGGGGCTCATCCCTAGTACACAAGGTTGGTTCAATATCTGCAAATCAATTCATGTGATACACCACATCAACAAAATGAAAAATAAAAACCGTATGGTCATATTAATAGATACAGAAAAAGCATTTGACAAAATTCAGCACCGATTTATGATAAAAACTCTTAGCAAAGTGGGAATAGAGAGAGCACATCTCAACATAATAAAGGCCATATATAATAACCCACAGCTAACATCATACTCAATGGGGAAAAGCTAAAACTATTCCCCTTAAGATCAGGAACAAGACAAGGCTGTCCACTTTCTCCACTTTTATTCAGCATAGTTCTGGAAGTTCTAGCCACAGCAATCAGACAAGAAAAAAAAAAAGGCATCCAAATAGGTAAGGAAGATGTAAAATTGTCATTATATGCAGATGACATGATAACATAGAGAACCCCAAAGACTCCACCAAAAAAGTATTGGAATTGATAAATGAGTTCAGCAAGGTAGCAGGATACAAAATCAATATTCAGAAATCAGTTGAATTTGTATACACCAATAACAAACTATCAGAAGGAGAAATTAAGAAAACAGTCCCATTTACAGTTGCTTCAAGAATTATAAAATACTTAGGAATAAATTTAACCAAAGAAGTAAAAGACCTGTACTCATAAAATTATAAGACACTGAAGAGAGAAATAAAAGAAGATACAAATAAATGGAAACACCTACCATGTTCATGGATAGGATAAATTAATATAGTTAAAATGTCCATACTGCCTAAAGCAATGTATAGATTCAATGCAATTCCTATCAAACTACCAAGGGCATTTTTCACAGCTATAGAAAATGTAATCCTAAAATTCATATGGACCCATAAAAGATCTCGAAAAGTCATGGCAATCCTGAGAAATAAGAACAAAGTCGGGGGTATCACACTACCAGACATCAAATCATACTTGTAAGTCTACAGTAATTAAAACAGTATGGTACTGGCATAAAAACAGGCACATAGATCAATGGAACTGAATAGAGCACCCAGAAATAAATCCATTCATATATAGACAGTTAATCTATGACAACAGAAGCAAGAATTTACATTGGGGTAAAGAGAGTCTATTTAATAAATGGTGCCGGGGAAACTGGACTGACATATGCAAAAAAAATGAAACTGGACCACCTCCTTATGCCATATACAAGAACAAATTCAAAATGGATTAAAGACTTAAATGTAAGACCTGAAACCATAAAACTCCTAGAAGAAAATATAGGGAGTAAATTTGCAGACATTACCTTGAGCAATATTTTCACTGATATGTCCCTGTGGGCAACGGAAATAAAAGAAAAAATGAACATATGGGATTACATCAAAGTTAAAAGTTTTTCACAGCAAAGGAAACCATCAATAAAACAAAAAGGAAGCCTACTGAATGGGAGAAGTTATTTGTCAACGAGATATCTGATAAGGGGTTAATATCCAAAATTTATAAAACACTCATGCAACTCAACACCAAAAAACAAACAACCCAATTAAAAAATGGGGAGAGGATGTGAAGAGACATTACTCTAAAAAGGACATACAGATGGCCAACAGGCATATGAAAAAACGTTGACCCTCACTAATCATTAGAGAATTGCAAATAAAAACCACAATAAGATACCACCTCACTTCAGTTAGAATGGCTATCATCAATAAATCAACAAACAAATGCTGGTGAGGTTGCGGAGAAAAGGGAACCCTGGTGCACTGCTGGTGGGACTGCAGATTGGTGCAGCCATTATGGAAATCAGTATGGAGGTATCTCAAAAAACTGGAAATGGAA
>NW_017731371.1:2814651-2833506 GCF_001890085.2 Hipposideros armiger
ACCTCTGAGCAGCAGGGCCCCGGTTCAGATCCCACATGAGGGCCAGTGATGCTGCGCCCTCTACAGCTAAGATGGTGAACAACAGCTGGACCTTGAGCTGGGCTGCCGTTGAGTCGCCAGCAACGGCGTAGGCTACAGTGGGGCTTGCCGGCAGCAGGCGTCAGCTTTTGTGAGCCGCCGTGAGCACCGTCCAATGGCTGGCGAGCGACTCCCTCTCCTGGGAAGAGCTCAATGATAATACCAACATGGGACAGTGAAGCAACATCCTCCACAACTAGACTGAAGAACAAAAGGACAGCAAATTGTCTGTTCCCCTTCCAGGATTCCCTAACACTGTTCCCCTCCCCCAATTCCCCAATAAAATCTTTAAAAAGAAAAAAAAAAGAATGACCCTGGGTAGATGTTGGTGCCACTTCCAGAGATGAGGATTATATTAATTTTCCATTGCTACTATAAGAAATTACCACAAATTTAGCAGTTTAAAACAACACAAATTTATTATCTTACAGTTCTATAGGCCCGAAGTTCAACATGAGTCTTACTGGGCTAAAACCCAGGTGTAGTCAGCACTGTGTTCTGTTCTAGAGGCTCTAGGGGAGAATCTGTCTCCTTGCCATTTCTAGATTCTAAAGATCATCAACATTTCTTGACTCATCTCATAACATTATTTTGCATCTCATCTGTCTGAGCTTCCTTCTATCATCACATCTGCCACTGTCCACAGCTGGGAAAGGTTCTCTGCCTTTAAAGATTAGATTGTGCCCACTTGGATGATCACACTGCTATATCTCTACTTTTCTTTTCCATTGTCAAATCTCCTCTCGTCTGACCCCTTCTTTCACTTTAAAGGAAATTTGGGAATATATTGGGCTCACCCAGATAATCCAGGATAATCTTCCCATTTTAATCACATCTGCAAAGTCCCTTTGGCCACATAAGGTAACATATTCACAGGATCCAGGAATTAGTATGTAAACATCTTGGGAGGGCCATAATTCTTTCTACTGCCAGGATAATTAGGAGAGGGCTAAGTAAAAGATGATAAATAAAGATTTAACTTTGAGATGACTGAGAGACATACAATGTGGATGTTGGGTCTCCACTTGCATATATGTCTAAAGTTCAGGAGAGAGGTCTTAGCTAATAGGTATAGATGTGGAAGTTGTGGTATTTAAAACCATGGCACTAGGTAAGACCACGTAGGGAGAGAATGAGATAGAGAAGAAAGCCTAGAACCAAGCCCTGAAGCACACCAGCTTTTAGAATTTGGGGAGTGTAGAGGGAGTCGGCAAAAGAGAATAAAAGGTAGCCAGTGAATTAGGAGGCAAAGCATAAAAGAACATGGTATTTTGGAAAGTTGTAGAAGAAGAAAAGCATTTTAGGAAAGACATTCTTAGTATTGTGGAGAGATAGAATAAGAGTGGGTCAGAGAAATGACCTTTGGATGTGGCAACAAGAAAACCATTGGTGAACTTGCTAAAAGATATTTCCATGGTGTCAGAGGGAACATGAGGTGAGAAGACTGCAAGGTTAGGTAAAGTTCAGAGGAAGTTTGGCTCTTTATAGAGGAAGAGGAAACTGGAACACCAATTTAGAGGGTGTTTGTAAAATCAGAGGTGAGTTGCTTTTTTTAAAAAAGATTTTATTGGGGAATCGGGGGAAGGAGAACAGACAAGTTGCTGTTGTTTTGTTTTTCAGTCTAATTGTGGAGGATGTCGCTTCACTAGCCCAAGCTGGCACCATCATTGCGCTCTTCCCGGGTGAGGCAGATAGTCTCCGGCTTCTGGATGGCCACTCACTGCAGCTGCTGGCCGCTCACACTGGCTGCTGGCTACACACGGTAGCTTATGGCAACCCACTTCCACAGGGACAGCAGCCCACGCCGTCGCCAGTGACCCACAGCAGCCCAGCTCCAGGTCGAGCTGTTGTTCAGCATCTTAGCTGTAGAGGGCAGTGTCACTGGCCCTCATATGTGGGATCCGAACCGGGGCTCTCTGGCATCCCAAGCCAGTTCTTAACCAATGTGCCACTTGGCTGGCCCACTTTTTTTTTTTTTTAAGAGAGGTGGTTCTAAAATTGAGGTCCCAAAAACAGCATCAACATCAACTGGGAACTCATTAGAAATGCAAGTTATTGGCTCTTACCCTAGACCTGTTGAATGAACAATTCTGGGGTCAAGCACTCTGTGTTTTATCAAGGCTTTTGGTTGATTTTAACACAAAATCAGGTTTAAGAACCACACTGCAGCGGTAATGGCTATGATCTTATGAAGAAGGAAGGCTGATGTTCCAGAAGAGAGGAGATGCCTGAAGTCTGCGAGAAGATATGAGGAGATAATAGGAGAAGTCCTAGTAGTAGAAGAGTGGAACATTGATTGAATTGGAGATGTTTTCCCTTGGAAAGGCGTAGGTAAGGCTGCAGATCAGTCAACAAGAAGATGAAAACAAGCCATTACCAACTAATATATATATTTTTAATTTAAAAAAATGGAATTGGTTAAATAGGTAGGTATAAAACAGAATGCTATAAACATTTGATATCGTAATTTCAGCAAGACATGTCAAATTGCCAATGACATGCTCAGAAAGGATAGAGACATGAAAACTAAAGATGGGGAGAGTTGAGTTGGTGTGTGGTTGGTTAAACCCAGAGGGAGATGTTTTAGTGGTGTAGTAGTGGCAGGTTTCCAGGTTAATACTTGCCTGTCCAACATTTTACCATCTACTTTGCTGTAGACAGAGGGAGTATACTTACGAAATTTGAATTTGGTACAAAACTGAGAAGGCTAGCAAATATATTTGATGACACAATATAGACTCATAGAAATCTTGACAAATTAGAATGGGCCAGAAACTGAAAGTAAAATGAAACAATGGCAACACTTACATATTTTTGCTATTTAAAAAAATTATTTTTGGTGATAATTTTGGGATAGAATAAGACTAAGATTTGGATTAACAGTGGTTTGTAGGAGGAAGTCCTTAGAATTTTAGATACCTACAAGTTCTATGTGAGCCAAGAAATTCAATCTTAGCTTTCATTAATAAAAGTGAAGTAACCAAAATCAAGAGATACCTGTACCCTTCTCCAATTGTCATATACCTGGGATTGTGTACAGTGCTAGAGGACATTGAGGACAGGAGGACATCATGCATCTAGATATGGGTGAGTGCAGCGAAAAGTCTGGAAGTCATAGGATGGAATTTTGAAGTGACTGGACTACATTTAATAATGCAGCAAATGTTTCTTGAGCCAGACAAGGCTGTATATGCTGGGGACAGAGTAGAAAACTGAAGAAAGTTCTTATTCTGTCTCATAGTTCTTATAATGTAGTGATGGGGTCAGCAAACTTTTGAGACAGAAGAGCTGCCAGGGGTCGGCAAACTGTGACTTGCGAGCCACAAGCAGCTCTTTGGGTATGTACATGTGACTCTGAAGTAAAATTGAAAATGAAAATAAAACTATAATAGTTTCATTTATAATATTACTTTAAATTTTCCTTATTTGTAAAAATATATTTATGGCTCTCGAATAATTTTTAAATTGTTGTGAGGGACAGGATTAGCTCTTTCAGGGGTCAGCAAACTTTTGAGACGGAACGTACCCAAAGAGCCTCATGTGGCTCACGAGCTGCAGTTTGCAGACTCCTGATCTAGTGGATAGATGAAAACAGATCATAAACAAGACAATAAATAAATGAGGTAGATAATTTTAAATAGTGATCATTTCCTAAACATATTCAGACCATGTTACTCAACTTGTACATGATGTGTCAGTAAGTTCCCATTACTGGCTAAAATACATACCAACCAATTCCTCAACTGAGCATTCAGAACCCTCCATAATGAGATTTCAATTTACTTTATCCCACATTCTTTCCATTTCTATGCCTTACTGACCTAGCTAACAAAGAGGAGGGAATAAGTTTAGTTTTCACAATAATGTTATATTACATATATTATTGTCCCCATTTCATAAAGAAGGAAGTTTGTTTTCAAGATGGCTGCAATAATTCCTTCTACTCCCATAGTCATGGTTTTTTGCAATGTGACCTTGCCTTACTTCCTTTCTAAAGGTAGAGTTTATTTCTCCACCCTTTTAATCTGGGCATGGCCATGATACTTGCTTTGGCCAATGGGACATTACAAATGTGTGCAAAGGTTTAAGAAGTGCTTGCACGTGGGTTTGCTTTCTTTTGGCTGTGGCTGCAACCCGTAGACCAAGTGTGAACTAGCCCAAGCTAACCTGTTGGAATGATTATGGGGAGGAGAATAAAGGAACCCCAGACAGACATGTGGGCACCCCCATTCGAGCCACTGTATGACTTTATCTGCTTGGCTTACCCAGGAGAGACCTGAAGAACTGCCCATTTAAGCCTACTCCAAATTTCTTACCCACATAATAATAAGAAAAAAAAATTTATTGTTTCAGTCTTACTAAATTCGGGGCTGTTTGTTACACAGCAATAAATAAATAATTGCTAGAGGGAGGTTCAGAGTGTTGCTCATAACCTCACAGGAAGTAAAATGTTGGAGCTGTGATTCCAACCCAGGTCTGCTAACAGCACTTCCTGTTTCACAAGAAATAAAATGTTGGAGCTGTGATTCCAACCCAAGTCTGCTAACTGCACTGCTTGTTTGCTTGCCAGTATGTACACTACTTCCCCCAAAGTATCCCAAAAGAGCCACTGACAGGGTTAAATTATATGTGAGTGAAGCATGCATAATTGCACATTTAGCAACAATCCAAACTTAGGGAACTAGTTCTCAGAAGAACGGGATATGTGGCAATGTGGTTTGTGTGTTAAATTGAGTAATGCCTTATAAAGTCCTTAACCAAAAAATAGTTTTGACTTAGATTTGGAAAGAAAACCTCTGACCCACTTTTTTCTGCCTCTAGAAAACAAAACATCTTTGCCAGAAGCCCATTTCCATCACATAGGAAGTGGCCCTGGACCTTCTGTTCTCAGAGCTGCTGGTCAAGATTCCTCTGGGGTGGCCCGAATGGTAGCACAGAGGGACAGGGAAAATGATGAGCTCTATAAGAATGATCAGCATCCTGAAAATCACAAGTAATTTTGCATTTATTTATTTTTAAAAGGGAGAAGAAAAGAGAATGTGAAGGGATTGTAGAGGGCAAAAGAAGCAGAGGCAAACTCCATCTCATCCCTAAAACTTCCACTGGTCCTATAGGTTGCTGAAGAATGGTCATGGAAGTTCATCAGCACTCATGTCTGAGGAAGCCTAGATCCTTTCTGAGAAGCCAAGGATACCATGCATTCAGTGCAAAAGTATTGAGCATTTAGTGTGCGCAAAGCACAGCAGATGTTCAGATAAATGGCCCCCTGTGTATATGTTGGGTGTGTAATGTGCTCTGGCTTGGACAAAGAGAGCTGAGTCCCCTGGTGAGACTATCACCCTGTAGGTTTCTGGAGGGTAGCCCTGTGCTAAAGATTTCAGTGAACCCATCTAGCATGAACTAGTCTTTATATTGGCACAAATAAAACATAATTAGGAGGACATAACCAGGAAAATTTAAAGCTATTCAAAAACTAGAAATAGGTTTATGGTTAGACCCTCTCGAATTTGGAGTATCTGGAACATTACAAAGTGGAAAAAGCATGTGCTCTGGGTCAGAGAAATCTGGGATCATATCCTACTTACAATATCATGTGATCCTGCAACTCTGGGTCTTTGAAAGTAACATAACTGTTAGAATTGTGAATACTAAATAACGTAACGTCTGTAAAAGGCTTAGTACATTGCCTGGTCCCTGTGGGTCCTAAATATGTGTCAGTTCCTGAGCATGTTCTAATTTTTAAAAAGTAACCCAATATTTACATGCTATTTTTTGAGTAGCAGAAATTAAATACTCTTAGGGGGTGTAAGCAGGAGGAATACACATAAAAGGAAACCTTTATGCTAACATGGACGAAAATGCTATGCGGAGTGAAGTAAGACACAAGAGGACAAATATTGTGTGACTCCAGTTGTATCTATGATAGAGCTGCCTAGAATAGGCAAATACATAGAGACGGGAACTAGCATAGAGGTTACCAGGGGCTGCAGGGAGAAGGGGGAGTTATTATTAAATGGGTAGAGTTTCTGTTTGGGATGATGAAAAAGTTCTGGAGGTAGACAGTAGTGAGGTTGCACAGCATGGTGAATGTACCTAATGCTGTTAAACAGAACACTTAAAAATGGTTAAAGTGGTAAATTTATGTTATGTATATTTTACCACAATCAAAGCAATAAATACTTAAGCGAATCTCTATCAAATATCACATAAATAAATGTTAAGCACATTCCTGTGTCACTGAGGATATTAAAAAGCCAAAAAGCCTCCAAATCTAGTGTCAAGTCAGCTTGGGAGGCTAGCTTCAAATGTTAAATACTTCCTTTTGTATCCATTCTCTTTGTCATCATCTCCACATCAGGTTGCGTGAGAATTGATAAATTGGGAAGCAGCTGGCTCCATCTCTTAGAGGTCAAAACTTAAAGAGCCTGAACGTATCCATTCTCTCACTGACTCCACTGAGATCCATCTTACCCTCATTTGGAATACACATCTGGAGAACATGACCAGTAGATACCTGACTAGGCACAATCATTACATATAGGGGAGGTGTTAGTGTTGGTGACTAGGTCAGGATTCTTGCAATTCTGACAAGAAATCCCACTCAATAGTCAACAATATCGTAATAACTTTGTATGGTGACAGGTGGTTACTAGACTTATTATGGTGATCACATAAGGTGTATAAATATTGAATCACTATATTGTACACTTGAAACTAATATAATATTGTATGTCAACTATATGTTAGTAAAAATAGATAAATACTTAAGTAAATAAATGTTCCTCACAAATTCCACTCCACCTGGTCTAAGCCAAAAAGGGGGGTTTATGGGTGTATACAACTGAGTTAGTCCTGGCTTTGTAAGAGGCTTGCTCTACTGCTCCCATGATGTCACTCAGGACCTGGTGGCTTCCTCCCCCTATTCTGCCCACCTCCTTGCTGCCTTCCTCTTTAGGCTCCACATGATGAAATTCAACAACTCCAGGTTCATAGCTCCCAGTGGCCAAACACCCGAGGCGATTCCTGACCTCAGCCTCACACCCCATCACCCAGAAAGAAAATGGACTCCTTTTGGTTGCTCTCAGGGAGAGGGAACTTCTTCTCCTAGAAGCTCCAGCAAATATCTCTTCACATCACCTTGGCTCTGAGTGGGTCACATGCCCATCTCTGAGCTAATCACTGTGACCAGGGAAACGGGGATACCAGTTGGCTGGGTTGGGGTCAATCCAGGGTTCCCCTGTATCCTATATGTGAATGGCTCCCTCTATAGTTGTGCTGACCCTAGCCTGCATGGCCGACCACAATAGCAACCTGAGAATTTATCTCATCTTCTCACTAAAGAATGAATTCCTTGAATGCAAGGACGGTGTCACCATCTCATATCTACCGGTAGAGTGTGGCACATTATAGCTGCTTAGTAAGCTCTTATTGAATGAATGCATTATTGCATGAATGAACAGAAAACTAGCTGGAATGCATTAACCTCCCCAAAATGGTGTTTCTGAGTTCTACATATACTAGTCATTTTTCTAATAACTTATTGCTACTGAATGATAACTAATTCTTAAATTTTCAATATTAATGAAGGTGAGGCCAAGCATAGATGAATACAACTTCAATCTTCTGCTCTATTAGAAAGTGACATTTTTATATCTTACATTTGTCATATCTAGGTTGCTAGGAAAATTTATTCTTTGATTTGCAAGGCTCCATGAGCAAAGACTAAGCTCTTACCTGGGCCTTCTCTCCATACTCTACACTGAGAAAACAGCCACCGACTCTGATTTGTTTTTTTTTGGGGGGGGGGTTGGTGAAAGTACTAGTTAGACTACAAACACTAACTTTGTATTTTTACGATTTAATTTCTCCTTTTAATGGGAATATAAAATTTATTTCTAAAAATAGATAATTCTTTAATGGAAGTGTATGACGATGACATGGGAAGTACATGAATGTGTCACATATAATATAAGAACATATTTAAATATGCATATTATGACCATTTAAAGCTTCAATGGTTCAAAATAATGTTAGCCTCTTACATGAAATATTACTCTCTAAATATAAGTTCACTAGCATCTTAAATACAGATTGCATTTTATATATGTAAGCAACCAGTGGTAAAATATTTTAGAATAAAGTACATGTTAAAAGACTTTTGCAATCTGTCTCCGACTTACTGTACAATCTCATCTTCTGCTGCTCACTTTAGCTCATCCTCAAGAGCCTTTTCTGCTCTGGCCCCATCAAATCACTGATTTGAGAACACTCCCTAGACCTTCATGTCATTCCCTCTGCCTGGGCCGCTTTTGTACTTTTCTCCTCCTGTAAAGTTAACTTTAGTAAAGTCTCTTCTGACTTCCCATCACAATTAATCATCCCCTCCTCTATTCAGATGGTGCACATCTGGAACCGGTCTTCCTGGGTGCATCATGCACTTCTTGGAGGAGGCGGGAGAGGAAGGGCTGTGTCTCATTCATCTTTGCATGGACAGGTCCCAGCCAGCGCATGGTGGTTAGCATGTACTGAAAAATATGTTTAGAGAGTGAGTCTTCACTTTGAGTGCT
The DNA here is from genome assembly GCF_001890085.2 of Hipposideros armiger. Classification (NCBI taxonomy): domain Eukaryota; kingdom Metazoa; phylum Chordata; class Mammalia; order Chiroptera; family Hipposideridae; genus Hipposideros; species Hipposideros armiger. The sequence goes on from NW_017731371.1 coordinate 2,823,297, forward strand.
CAGAAATGGGAAAAAAGAGGCCTGCAGATTCACAGTGGTTGTATTAACCACAGGCAGTGAAAGGAAGCTAGGTGGAAAGAAAGCTACAGCAGAGTAAGCCCATTTTCCACAGTCCCTTCTCTGTCTTTTAAGAAATGTCTAATCTGAGATCCCTTTCACGTGCTCCCCTTCCAATCCAAGGTTTAATGTATGTGATTAATCTTGACTTGCCTTAATACTGCTAGGAATGTGGCAATGACCTCAGCTGAACACTGGCAAAGTGATTAATGTTACATGAACTGGACGAGCTTTTTTTTTTTTTTTCCTCTAGATCCTGAATAAACACATTCATGCAAGATTCGGTTGCAGACCTTTGCTCGATAGAAAATGTACCGTGATTTCAAAGAGTAATGTTTCAGATGCAATAAACAATGTTAAAGGAAACATGGCTCTTATTAAAGAAAATGCTGTTTCAGGTTAAAGTCCCAGTGATCATAAAAGATATATGATGCAATAAACAAAATGAACCACAGGCAGACAGGTCCATTCCATGACTAACCACTGATTGAATTTTCCAACACTCCTGGACTTTCTGAGAGATAAACTATTCACAAAAGGTCCATGTTAAATATAAGGCTGTCATTTCTTTTTTATGTTTCTAGTGAGGTCCAAGAACAGTAGATGATTCTCCCCCCACTTCTTTTCTTTCTCTGTATTGGTTGTTTGTGTTTTTGAATTTTTTATGAGTGGAAAGACTGGCAAACAGTTGCTATGATTGTCAAAATGCCTTAAATCAAGAAGAGAAAATGCAATAAAACACAGTTTCCATGGTAACACATTGTAACCTAGTACCTCTGGATTATGAGCCAGCTCACATCTATGATCATTACTTGTTGACAGGCATAAATTGAGCCTAAAAGCATTAATTTAGAGATAAAACTGGAATGTGGAGCTAAGTTATAAAAAATGTTTAAATATTTCCAAGGTAGTGGCGGCAAATCAACACTGGTTATGTCACTATTTAAATAATGTTAATAAACTCAGCATAAACACTTAAAAAATTTACAAGCTTTTCTCCAAGGATGGTATAACAGATTTGTGTATACTCTCAAGGCTGCAAGTGGTAGCTGACATGTTTTAGGTGGGGTTAAAAGAAATCCAACGTCAGCAATTAACTGGAATGATAGATAGGTGTTTTAATGAAGGAATGGTTCTAATATGGAAATGATTTTTTAAACTCTTGGTAGTAGAGAAGCTCCTAAAACTGTCTTAGGACATAAATATACAATGTTTCTGGATGTTTCTCAGTAGACATAATTTTTTTTTTAAGATTTTATTGGGGAATTGGGGGAGGGGACCAGCCAAGTTGTTGTTCGTCAGTCTTCATTGTGGAGGGCGCCAGTCACCATCTGGCTTCCCGTTGTCAGCTCGTGGCCTCTAAGCTCAAGGTGCTGTGTTCAATCTTAGCTGCGGGTGGGCGTAGCCACCATCCCATGTGGGAGTTGAACCAGCAGCCTTGTTGTTAAGAGCACATGCTCTATCCACTGAGCCATCCGGGCAGCAACTCAGCTCAAGGTGCCAAGTTCAGTCTTAGTTGCAGGTGGGCGTAGCCCACCATCAAACAGGCAATCTTGTTGTTACACCAGGGGAGCCATCCTGCCACCTGTTGGCAGCTCAGCGACAGCTCAGCTCAGGTGCAGCGTCACTGGCCCATGTTGGAATCGAACTGGTGGCCCTGTTGCTCAGAGCTTGCACTCTTAAGGCAATTCTTAACCAACTGAGCCTGACTAAGAAATTAGGCCATCCCTAATTTCATTTTTTTTAATTAGAAGAGACTCAGATAAAATACGAATTATCACATTAGAATGTTTCCATATATCCTTTTTTACACAGTCACTCCCATGTTCTCATTAAAAGCAGTCACACTTCTGTCAGACATTTTAAGGTTTTTAAGAAAAGATTGATTGTCTTATGTATATGGCTGCCTCCAGCTGGCTTCAGCAGTTACCCATTAACCAATACAATCAACAATCAAAAGACAATTTTTTACAAGGCCATTTGTAACACTTCTAAATATATTTTTTATGACAATCAAGATACTCTGATATATTTTCATAGGATATGATGATAATAAAGGATTGGTTTATTTTCTCAACAACTATATGTTATGTGAAAGTCGACTTTATTTCTGTGGTAACTTCTTGGCTAACACTTTTACAGTGAGAGTGGGAAAAGCAAGGAAAACATAGGAAGCTCTTCCCCGAGCCTCAACTTTCACTGCCTTGAGCCTCAGAGGGGGCAGAGAGAGTGACCAACATGCTTCAATTTCTGTTTCATTACTATGGGGTTAGATCTACTTCATAAGGTAGTTATAAGCACTTACTGACACAGGCGCAGGTAGGGAGATTAGAACAGTGCTTGGTGCACAGTACGCCCTCTTTACAGGTTAGTCCCTCCAGTCGTCATTGTCATTGTCACAGTAGCTCCCCGGGCCTAGCACTGTGCTTCACACCTAAGGGTGCCTAGCAAACGTTTGTTAAATTGAATAATCCTACTTGTTCCATTGGATATTACGAGAGTTTATTATAACTACTTTTACTAGAATATGTAACATTTTCAGGGAATTGGACTAGATTACTTGTATTCATTTTTACTGAACTGCTCAGAGATTCATAAAACTCCTGGTAAGGGAGCTCATGGAGTTACGCAAGAATCCTATTGCCAGTGTTACCAATTTGTATGATTAAACCCTTGGGAATACAGCAGGGTATCTGAACCAATGTAACACAGACTTGCGCTTAACCTGTTGACCTGGGAAGGGCATGGATTTAAGAATCTTCCATACTTTCCAACAGTGGCTCAGAGATATGCTAGCGACTTCTATTTTCTCAATTCTTTTTTTTTTTCAGCCTAGCTTCTTAAGAATATAAGCATTTTAAGAATGAAGAAAGCAATTCTCTCCTATTCTAATTGTTATAGACCCTGGATTATGTCAACATGACATTTAGTTGGTCTAAAATAATGAAGACATTGATTTACGCATATCTAGCTCTCAATACTCAGTACTATTTGGCATTCATTTTATTTTTTATTCCAATCATTTTCCTTTCATCTTCCCCAGTGAATACTCCCAAATGTATTCCTCTTCTAAATCTGATCTCTATTTTTTTTCATCTTAGCTAGCATCCTTGTCCTGCAGACACAAAGAAAATAAAGGCTGTCATGATGACTGCCTGCTCTCTCTCTCTCTCTCTATCTCTTTTTTTTTTAATTAAATTATATTGGGGAACAGCCATGGTCATTGGTTACACATTGCTTTCATGCTACAATGGCATAGTTGACTCTTCTAAGGAGGGCACAGCTCACAGTGGCCCACACAGGGATTGAACCAGCAACCTTGGTGTTATCAGCATGATGCTCTAACCAACTGAGCTAACCAGGCACCCCCAGCCTTTTCTCTTTTAACAGCATTCTAACATATGAGAAAGTGCTGAAGCAGCATGCTAGGTACATGTAAAACCATCAATAAATGTTGTTTCCCTATTTCAAAGGAAGGAGTTTCCTAGCTCAGAGCAAGGTGTTTCCTAGTTTAGCAGAAGAGTGTCCCTTTTTCCTTTTTCTCAGGTTAACCCTGAAACCTATATGGTTCCTTACTGTTGCCTCGAGGTCCTGGCTCTATCAGTTGTTCCCATTCCTCTGCTTTCAGGATGTTTCTCTTTTCTGATTCTTCCCCATCATGGTCTTTCTTCTCCAAACCTAGTCTTCCTCCAGACTTCTTATCTCAATAAAAACACCATTATTCCATCCAGAAATTTAGGAATTATCTTTGATACATTCTTTTCTGTCACTGTCCCTCCTGCCCATATACAGTCCATCTTTGTCAGTCTTTCCTTTATTCACTTCTATTTCCTCTCTCATTGCCCTAGTGTGGCTCCATGGGATAGGGGTTTGTGGTTGAAAACTGGCTAGTGCAAAGGTTGAAAATGATGGCACAGTGCTGCTGCTTTTGTTTGTGTGTTAGTCTTAATTTAGAATATGTTCCTATGGTTTTGGGAAATGAATACATTTAGAATGCAGGGGTGGAGGGTTACAAGGGAAAGATACCTTTGTAATTGCATTTTTGTTTTTAGGATTATTGCTATTATACTCTCAGCTTTGAACAAATATCCCTGGAAAACTTTCCCCCATTATAGGAGCTACATTTCCTTTGTAACAATTGTTTAGTGGGCACCAATGCTCCACTAGAGAAACATGATTTATTTTATGAGACTGTGACAGGGTGTCATTATTTAGCCTGACAGATTTCAATACCAAACAAGGTAACCACCTTGGACTGGCATAGGGAAGGAAGAGTGTGCTACCAGCCAACTGAGAGTATTGGTGTCTCTGGATGACCTAGAGCAGGGTGACTTCAAATTTGGCATGTTGTTGCTCGCTCTGGAGCTCTCTTTCATCCCAGGGCAATACTTGATCCAAAGGGCAGCAGGCAATAGATGAAAGGTTGCTAAGCCTTCCCCTGTCAGGTCAGCCAATTGAGTGCTTCATGTCTCCAAGCTACCTTTAAAAAATTTCCTAGGTAAGTCAAAGCAAAATATTCTTTCCTCAGGTATTATTATACCCTTTTCATTATATAAGAATGTCTGTACTTCGTCTCTATATTATCTGCATCAATGCAACGCTGATCATCATGCTGTTGCTTACCCATATTTTTCATAAAAAGACACAGTTTTCCTGTTCTTGAGACTTTTGGAAGCTTACAGTAAACAAAGACAAGGGCCGGGTTAATTGTCTAGTTTGTAGGCTAGAGACAGCTGAACTCGTGACAACTCGCGATTCTGCTTCTCAGCTTCAGAGCCCAGGGTTGGCTTCCTGTCTTTGACTTGTCCTCGGGAATAATGAATTGCTGTCCACTGAGCACTCTGGGTAAATCCCTATATTTACCTTGCTGAAAAAGAGACGAAAGGCCCAAAATGGAGTCAGTTGTGCTAGGCCCCACATCAGCAAACCAAGATTTAATACTTAACCTAATTGCAATTTCAGCTTTTCAGGAATGTAACCTTTAGCTGGTCAACATGGAATTCCCGGTCAGCACTAGTGAGGTAATCCACCCAATAGATAGTACATTCTTTGCTAATAATTTCCTTTTCCCCGCCCCCTTTCCACCTTTAAATACGTTTCCTTTTCTACAGCTTGGCAGAATTCTTTTCTATTTCCTAGCTGGGATACTGCCCAATTCATGAATCACTGAATAAAGCCAATTTGATTTTTAAAGTTACTCAGTTGAATTTTGTTTTTTGGCAACCTAGAGACAGAACAGGATATCACCTCTTCTCCTTAAATTTAGCCTATATTCCTATCTATGTTCTAATGGCTCTGCTACCAGTAATACCCCATTACTCTAATCATTAATTTAAACACTTCTTTGAATCACAATTTTCTAACTTTCTATTCAGAATTTTTTTCTAAAGGACATGACCTTTGTGTTGTTGATTATTTCCGTAGTACCTGGAAAACAGCTGATTCTTATTGAGTGATGGCTGAATTAAATTGCTCTCAATTTATTAACCGATAAGTATATACAAATAGCTGGACTAGAACAGCCAGTCAGCATGATGCCATCACATTCCTTATTTGAATGGTACTTAAAAAAAAAGAATCTGTAGAACTCAATTTGCAGCATCCTAACCCAGCTTTGGAAAATGGTCCCACCATCACCATTAGGAAAAAAAAAAAAAAATGAGATGGCTGAAATTCAGATCCATCCAGATTAGGTGAGAAAAGGAAGGGCTGCTTTGTTTTCTTGCCCTTGTGCTGCCTCCTTTCATCATTAGTAATTCTATCCCGCTCTTATCTGATCATTCAGGGACACATTATCTCACTAGCAAGTGAGTACACTGTGGAAAAACTCCCCAAATGCAAATGAACAGGAAGGACATGCTGATACTGAAATTAAAGGAGCCCTTCCCTCCCCTCCCCCACTGCCTGTGGATGGAGAAGTTATGGATATTCTGAACCAGTTCAAACTCTGTCAAGATAAACCTTTTGTCTCATTGTTCTAACACTGTATAGAGGAGATAATTTACATGACAGTAATTAGGTTGCTATCTTTAGTAGTGCGCTCTCTGCCCATTTCTGGTAACTTGCCTTTATATAAAACATTGAATAGGCTTTTCAAAACTTGGAAGGTATGTGTGATACTATTTAAAACGTGACAGCTAGAAAGCAGTGCAATTTGGGTAGATTTTGTACACCTCTTAGCTTTGGGGGAAGATCAAAAGAGGAATAATAGCTCTAAAGTTCCTTTTTACACAATGTGTACTATTAGAAAGAAGCTACTATGAGTTTTATTTGCTTTCTCTTCTCCCCACAAGTGAATGATTATTTTCATTTTTTTATATATTGTGTTGAGCTACCAGAGCTTTTTTTTAAATCTGACATTGATTTATTTTTCTTCATCCCTCAGGTTAAAACAATGAAAAGAAAGAAACTATTCTGTTGGTCCAAACAATTTATTTGAAACTTTGACTGCAGAGAGGCTCAAGTAGCAGTCTTTCATTTGTTTCATGGTGTTAGTTGGTTTAACCCTTTTTGACTTGTCCAAACAAAGTGATTTCACTGCCAACAGGGAGTTTGCTGGCCAGCTGCACTATGTCAGGCAGAAAAACCACAGGGCCTTCCTTCCTTTCCTGGTGTCCATAGTTCCTAAAGGATTTAGTCAAGATAATATTGCCTCCCATTTTGAGTTAACCTGTTTGAATATGAGAGTTACCCAGTTTCTTCAAATTTTATTTCAAGAGTGACCCCAGATTAATATTTTGAGAGGTTATAAAGCTTTACTAAATACCAAGTTTAGTATGACCTGACCCTATGCTATCTTTCCACCAGCAGAGTTATTAATCTCTATTGAGTCTCACAATCTTCCTAGAACCACCACAGACATCACATTTCATTTTTTACTTCTTTTTCACATTTCATTTTAGTGACTAAACTAAGACCAAATTGACATTTTCACAAATTTCCCTTTCAGAGTTGTAAATAATGATATCTCCGTTAGTCCAATACAATTACAATATTGTGTTTTAAAAAATAAAATAGAAACAACTTTAATATAGGCTTTCAATTGATGGTTTTTGAAAGTTTCCCAGATAATCCTGTTCACACCAAGCCCCCACTGAGATCCTTTCCCAGATATCCATTCAAGAATCAGAAATCACAATGAAATGCCATATTCCACAGGAAGCTATTTCCACTGTAAAAACAAAACAAAACTGTGTTTCAGTGGGAACCAATGCATTGTCTGCATATAGTACACCCTTCTGTTATCTGATTCTAGCCTTTTGTTGTCTTTGAGCTATTTTACAACTTTGTATGTTATAGGTAACTGACAGACAGGCAAACACTTCCTGTCTGGTAGAGGTTTAATTAACTTCCCTACACTCCCCCCCCCCTGGAAAAAACCCATTTTGTTTCATTTGCATACTCATTTCAATATTCCTGAACTTTAAATGTGTCTCTTCAGATTCTCTTGATCAAGGTATAGCATCTATCAGTTTCCTTTTTGATTAATGCGTAGAAACAAGTCTTTACCATGTATTCATTTTATGTCTGTATGAGGGTCATGATTTTACTCTTCTTTTAAAATCATCTTTTAACACCATTCTCTTCAGCCTTTTTTCATAATTCTTTTCCTACCTCTGATGGTTCTTTCAATTTACAGATAGGGTGATTGTGATTCTTGAATTCAGCATTTGATGAATATAAATATTTTTATAGTCACTCCACCATATTTGGAGTTAGAATGTCCCAGAAAATCTGAGATGTATGGTTGCTCGACAGTATTTCTTATAGATCTATATAACTGGAAAAGGTCTTAGGTTCATCTAATTTCTTCCATTACAGGAACTAGGCCAACCAAAGCCCAGAAAAATGGAGATTTTTTTTTTTCAAGATTGCACAGATTTTTAGCACAGTAGTCTCCCCTCATGCATGGTTTTTCTTTCTGCAGTTTCAGTTACCCATGGTCAACCACAGTCCAAAATATTAAGAGGGAAATCCAGAAACAAACAATTCATAAGAGCTGCATTGCCAGGGGCACTGTGGGTGCCTGGCCCCACCCCACAAGCTATGGAGGCCTTTTGTAGCAGTGCACAGCCCACAATGGCCCAGGGAGATTTTGGTAGTGGACAGTGACCCAAAACCTGCACTGCAGCCACTCTTGTGCAGCTCTTGGTGAATTGTGCCTGAGACAAGTAGTGGCTGGCTGTGGTGTTCTCAGGGCACTGTGCGAAGTGGTCACAGGCCAGGCACTGGTGTAAGAACTGAATCTGCATTAACTTTGTAAAAACCACTGGCCATGTATTGTGGCTCCCTGGGACACCACCCTGCCCAGCTAGTGCTGCATCGCTGAGGGCATTGTCAACACCAGGTCAACTAGCCTGGCCTGCACACCAAAGGAGGCTCTTTAAACGGCTGGGCCTTAGAGGCAGCTGGCAGGTGGCAATAGGCCTAGAGGGCTCTGGGCCATTTGCTAAGCTGTCTCAGGCTTACTATTGATGGCAGCCAGCTCTGTTCACAGTGAGGCCATCCCTACATGCCTCTAGGCCTAGCACAGGCAGCAGCCAACCACATACAACTTTGTGGCTCCTAACATGTAGCTGTGGGCTGGAAACAGAAAAGGCTGAAATTGGCCTGCACAGGAACCCCTCCCAAGAGACACCAGAAACAACATACCCAGAATCCAGCTTCAGACCACACCAGAACACTACTTGGTTAGCTCTACAAATGGCACACCCAAAGTGGGGTCTCAACCGGCAGAAGAGCCCATGGGGGCAAAGCCTCCTCTGAGGGGACACGGCAGCAGCATACACTGTGGGCATAGCCAAGCCTCACGGTCAATCAGCCTGGGAGTCAGTCATACCCACTGACATGCCAAAAGCAATCAAGGTTCAACTACAACAGAAGAACACAAAACACACACAAAGGACACTCCTGGAACACTTGCACAGGAGATCAGGGAGACTGCACCATTAAACCACACAGAACACCTACTATATTAAGCCACCCAGCAAAGACTCAGAGACATAGGCGATCTACCTACCTAATACATAGATGCAAACACAGAAGAGCAGACAGAAGGAGGGAAAGAAAAAAAAAATGTCCCAAATGAAAGAACAAGAGAAACCTCCAGAAATAGAACTAAATTAAATGGTGGCAACCAGCCTACCAGAGACAGAGTTTAAAATACTGATTATAAGAATGCTTAAGAAACTTCATGAGAATTTCAACAAAGAGATAGTAAGCGGAAAGAAGGACATAGAAACCATAAAAAAAGAACCAGTCAGAAATAAAGAATACAATAACTGAAATGAAGACTATACTAGAAGGAATCAACAGTACATTAGATGAAGCAGAGAATAAAACCAGCGATTTAGAAGACAAAGTAGCAGAATTAACTCAATTGGAAAAACAAAAAGAAAAAAAGAATAAAAAGCAATGAAGATAGTTTAAGGGACCTGTGGGACAACATCAAGCATAACAACATGCACATCATAGGAGCACCAGAAGGACAAGAGAGGGAGCAAGTGATCAAGAACCTATTTGAAGAAATAATTGAAAAATTCTATAACCTGGTGAAGGAAATTGACATAAAAGCCCAGGAAGCACAGAGTCCCAAAGAAGATGAATACGAACAGGCACACACTAAGACACATCATAATTAATGGCAAAGGTTAAAGACAAAGAGAGAATCCTGAAAGCAGCAAGAGAAAGACAACTAGGAGCTCCCATAAGACTATCAGCTGATTTCTCAACAGAAGCTTTGCAGGCCAGAGGGCGTGGCAGGAGATATTTAAAATGATGAAAAACAAGGGCCTACAACCAACACTACTCTACTCAGCAAGGCTATCATTTAAAATTGAAGGACAGATAAAGAGCTAAACCAGACAAGAAAAAACTAAAGGAATTCATTATCACCAAGCCAGTATTACAAGAAATGTTAAAAGGACTTATTTAAGCTGAAGAAAGGAGAAAACAAACAAACAAGGATCAAAAATATGAATAATAAAATGGCAACAACTATGTACCTACCAATAATCACTTTAAAGGCAAATGGATTAAACACTTCAATCAAAAGACATAGAGTAGCTGAGTGGGTAAGAAAACAAGACCCATGCATATACTGTGTACAAGAAACCCATCTCAGATCAAAAGCCACACACAGACTGAAAGTAAA
>NW_017731371.1:2838436-2857213 GCF_001890085.2 Hipposideros armiger
GGTTTGATCACCTGTCAAAAATGATTGGAGCTTGGATGGGATGTGTTGCCACACCCACCATACTTGCCTGACCTTGCACCATCAGACTTCCACTTGTTTCGCTCTCTTCAAAATTTGCGTGGTATAATGTTCAATTCAGATGAGGCTGTAAATCAGCACCTTGTTCAGTTTTTCGCAAATAAAGACAGGTTCTTCTATGAAAGAGGAATTATGAAGCTCGCTGAAACATGGCAAAAGGTTATTGGACAAAATGGGCAATATATCATTGATTGATCTTTGTTCTTTATATAAATAAATGACCTTTGGAAAACATGGAAAAAATACATCATGACTTTTCCGACAACCCAATACACGCACATACACACACACACAGTCATGGGATGAAAATACAGCATAGGGCATATAGTCAATGGTAATATAATAGCTATGTACGATGTCAGATGGGTAGTAGATTTGGTGGGGTTATCACTTTGTGAGGGGTCTAAATGTCTAATCATTATGTTGTTTTGTACACCTGAAACTAATAAAAAAATGTTAAAAAAAAGATTAAATAAACCTACTCAAAACAACAACAAAAAAATGGAAGAAAAGGTGGTTCAGGAGGAACCTTTTTATTTTTTCTCATTAAACTTGGCTTTAGTGTATCTCAAAATTCTGTGAGAGATTTTTGGTCAAGTTGTTTCCATTAAAAAGTATTTATTTTAAAAACTAGTAACTTCAAAACTGCTACACACAAGAACCCAAATAGTCCACAAAACATTCTTTCTTTCATAAGGTTTTACAATGTATTGTAATCATTAAGCAGTTTTTACTATTAAACTTAACTGACCAATTGAGACAAACAGTTCTGAGACTTCCTCCACCACTGATTAAGACTGGGGTGGCAGGCATTGGGGATAATACTCATTTAGCCTTCTGAGCTTTCTGGGCCGACTTGGTGACCTCGCCAGCTCCAACTGCCTTCTTGTCCACTGTTTTTGATGACACCCACAGCAACTGTCTGTCTCATGTCACAAACAGCAAAACGGCCCAGAGTAGGGTAGTCCGAGAAGCTCTCAATACACATGGGCTTGCCAGAAACTATAGTAATGATGGCAGCATCACCAAACTTCAAAAACTTCAGGCCATCTTCCAGCTTTTTCCCAGAACAACAATCAATCTCCTTCAGCTCAGCAAATTTGCAAAGCAATGTGAGCTGTGTGACAATCCAGCACAGGTGCATATCCAGGACTGATTTGGCCTGGATGGTTCAGGATAATCTCCTGAGCCATGAAGCCAGCTGCTTCCATTGATGAATCATTTTTGTGGTCACCTACCACACCAGCCACACTGCTACGACGAACATCTTTGACAGAAACATTCTCGACACTGAAGCCCATATTGTCCCCAGGAAGAGCTTCAGTCAAAGCTTCATTTCATGGTGCGTTTCAACAGGCTTTACTTCAGTTGTAACATTGACTGGAGCAAAGGTGGCCACCATGCCAGGTTTGAGAATATCAGTCTCCACTCGGATCACAGGGACAGTGCCACCAATTTTGCAGACATCCTGGAGGGGCAGATGCAAAGGTTTGTCAGTTGGATGAATTGGTGGTGGATGTAATCCAGAGCTTCAAGCAGTGTGGTTCCACTGGCACTGCCATCTTTATGGGTGACTTTCTATCCCTTGAACCAGGGCATGTTAGCACTTGTCTCCAGCATGTTGTCACCATTCCAACCAGAAATCAGCACAAATGCTCCTGTGTCAGGGTTGTAGCCAATTTTCTTAATGTAGGTGCTGACTTCCTTAATGATTTCCTCATGTCTCTTCTGGCTGTAAGATGGCTCAGTGGAATCCATTTTGTTAACACCGACAATTAGTCATTTTCACACCCAGTGTGTAAGCCAGAAGGGCATGCTGACAGGTCTGCCCATTCTTGGAGATACCTGTTTCAAATTCACCAACACCAGCAGCAACAATCAGGACAGCACAGTCACCCTGAGGTGTGCCTGTAATCATGTTTTTGATAAAGTTTCTGTGTCCTGGGGCATCAATGGTGCTTGCGTAATACTTGCTGGTGTCAAATTTAAACAGGAAGATATCAGTGGTGATACCATCCATGCTCATGTTTAGGTTTCAGTTTATCCAAGAGCCAGGCAATCTTGAAGGAGCCCTTTCCCATCTCAGCAGCCTCCTTCTCAAGTTTTTTGATGGCTGTTTTGTTGATCCCACCACATTTGTAGATCAAATGACCTGTGGTGGTAGACTTGCCAGAATCTATGTGTCCAGTGATGACGATATTGAACGAATCTTTTCTTTTCCCATTTTGGCTTAGATGTAGTGGTGGTTTTCATGACACCTGTGTTCTGGTGGCAAACCCATAGTGAAAGAGGAATTTTTGTTGTTGTTGGTGGTGGTTTTTTTGATGGAAGCAATATCTGTGGGACTTGGGAATAGATTTGCACTTAGAGTACCTTAATTTTGATGCACAAATTACATCCCAGTCAGTCAGCCACTGAGGTGTTTCAGCACAGAGGAGCTGAAACATATTTAGCACTACATATTTAGAAGGTACCATGGCCCTCTCAGATCTAGCCTGATGGTCTTCAGATTACATGGCTGTAGCTTCTTTGTTGAGGACCTAAGATCCTATACCAGGACACAGGCCCACAAGGGCTACCTCAACAAGGATTAAGTGCCACGGCCAGTCTAGTAAAAGCTTTCTGTGGTAGTATGGAGCCAGACTGTCCCTGTATTTTGGAATTGTTTTCATGTTGTAAATGTAAAAAAATGTAAAGCATAGACAAGTTTTAGTTCTTCCATCAGTTCAATGCCAGAGAAAGCCCTTTGTGCCAGATAGGGTCAATGGAACCAAAAACAAATTTCCAAAGTCAAAACACTGAGTCCTCAGTTCTACACCATCTCCATATTAGACGCTTTTTTAAAAAAAATAAACACCACAAAGTTCCTTAATCTGACCACTGCTCCAACATGCAGTAGCCAAAACCGCATTGCCATGACAATCCCCTATGTTCCTTTGTCTTTTCATCTCGATTTCTTATTCCTCCTGATCCTCAGGCCAGCTTTCCCTCCCTTCTGACAGGAGCTGTTATTGTGATCTGTGACTTACCCAGTCAGTTTCTCCTCGATACTTCCCATTAATCCAGCCCACATCCCTGTTCGTGGAGCAGCACTGGCAGCTTCGATGTTCTGTTTCTGACCCTGGTGGGAGGAAGCAGGTGGAGGGCTTGTGAGGCAGTGTTTCTAGTCTACAGTAGTGGACAGTCAAGTTCTAGGCCTTCACATTCACTCACCACTCACTCACTGACTCACCCAGGGCAACTTCCAGTCCTGCAAGCTCCACTCATAGTAAGTGCCCTATACTATTTTTTATCTTTTATATTATATTTTTACTGTACTGTTTCTATGTTTAGACATGTTTAGATACACAAACACCTACCATTGTGTTGCAATTGCCTACAGTGTTCAGTACAGTAACATGCTGTACAGGTTTGTAGCCTAGGAACAATAGGCTATGCCATACAGCCTAGGTGTGTAGTGGGCTATACCATCTAAATTTGTGTAGGTGCACTCTACGCTGTTCACACAATGACGAAATATCCTAGCAATGCATTTCTCAGAACATATCCCGTCAGTACGGGACACATGACGGTACATACAGGGTTTGGTACTATCTGTGGTTTCAGGCACTCACTGGGGGTCTTGGAATGTGTCCTCCATGGATAAGCGGGGATTATTATAGTAACAGGAGTGAGTTTAGACCCAAGTCTGGCTAATTCCAGATTCCAAAGACTTTGTTACTACAGTAAATCTACTCTTTCTAAAGTGGGGATGATAATACGAACCTGAAAATTAATGTAAGGCTTAGGTGAAAATTGGAATCTAACAGACCAAACATTATGCCTCCCTTGCAGCAGGACCTCAGCTCTCTCCCTCCATGAATGAAATGGAATGACAAAGCAAATGGCACCATGTCTGATTGGTCAACCAGTCTCGTTAATTCACAGGCACACTTAGCATGTCATTTATTTCCCCACAACACTTAGACACATAATATATGCTCAATAAAATTTTGTTGAATAGAACTGATTGGAGTAGAACTAACAGATATGCAAAGGAACCACAGCTGATTTTAAACAAAGCCTCCTTTTAACTGTAGAGCTTGAAAGAGATGTTGATTTCCTTGTGAGTTGCACCTTAATCCTTCCAATAGCCATACATTCTAAAAATAATCCAACCAGGTTTGTAGTGAATAATTTATAATATAGAACAATTGTTGTAACTAAATATCCCGACCTACTTTGTTGCTAGAAAATCACTTTACATTCCTATTTACATAAGAGTATTATCATAAACCCTTTTGAGTGAGCGGCAGGCTATTTTAAGAAAGCAGGAGCTGCACTTACTTTGGGTACCACTTCCTCAGCAAACCTTCCCAGGTTGATTCTTCAGTTCCGGCAGATAACACGGGGCAGTAATAATAAAGGCGCTCTATGGCATAGATGCCTGAGAGCTCCTTAGACTGTGTGCTAACAATATTTTTATATACTCTGTTTTCCCCTCTTAGCTGTTTCCTTTGCTGCCTGAGCTGTTTGGCCACGTCTGAACTGCTGCTGATGAAGCCTTTTCTGGCAGGTTGCCCGGGGAGCAGCTTTCCTGTAGATTCCGCCTCTCTCCAGGAGTTGCCTGCCTTCGGTATAATGGGCAACATTGAAAGCTGCAAGGCGTTTGGTCGACAAGGTCAGAGTGCCTTTCATTCCTGTAATAATCAACCAGTGTAGCTCTTCCTCAGACCTGGGGAGAGAGAGGATAGAGGTCAAAAGAGCAATTACATTTCACATTGACTCCAGGAAAGGCTTGGATCACAAGACTGAAAAAGAAAAACGGATTCCAGCCTCATTCTTATCCATTCCTTTCCTGGTCATCTATGTTATTAACACTGGCCTGAAACCATAACAAGTTTTAGCTTGATGACGTGAAAAACGCATTTTCCGCCTGCAGATGAGATCTTTCTTCTTAGACATTTAGCACTGTCAGCATATTGCAAAATAATGCAAATGAGCTGCCGGATCTATAACCAGAAACAGTAAGCAAAGGCCATTAATTATGTTTTTAAAAAATGTTAACCCTAGCAGACTGTATAACAAGCAATTGTGCTAATTTCAATCTGTAATCAGCCCCTACATTAGCATAACTTTATTTATTTAGCATTAAGGCAACAATTTAGAGAATATAATTTAGTTGGAAATGTCAGTAATTTTGCAGTGGCAGATTGTTGTTACAAAGCTACCTCTATTTGACCTTACAGCTGCCAGGACTAATTACTTTAATTGCATTAATTGCACTGACCATCCTGGTGGTTAGTGTAGTTGCTGTTACTCTTTAGCCAATGAGCAAATCAGCCTGGCTGAATTCTCAGTAAAATGGGCCAAGGTTTCCTTCTATAATACATCTCCTTTGATTCTTTTCTGCACTGAGAAGAGCCCAGATAATTCAGATTCAGATTATCAGTGTTCTCACTGAGATCAAGAATTTTGAGGAGAACACTTAAAAGGAAAAAAAAAAAATCTCTATCTCCTAACTGATCCTTATTGCTCATTGCTGACTCGATTATAGAACAATCAGTTTACTAATGACCAAGGAGTGTTTAAAAAATGGTTGTGGCAATTTGACAGTAAATTATAAGTCCCTCATGTTACATTGTGGAATGAAGTCCTGTTAAAAATATTATGTTCTTTGTTTCCGCCTTGTAGACTGAATATATAGTTTTCCCTGGGATTTGACTCAAAACAAATTGAAATACACAGCTATATCCTAGCTTAAGACCTATGGTCTTATGAATCTAAAACATAGATATTTTTCTCCTGACAAGGAAAGCTCCACAGGACATATAATAAATAATTTGCTGCCAGGGATGTATCTATTAGTTGAAATGAAGTACTCCTGGAATACCCAATTCTTATACATGAAATTATGTAATTTGAAAGTCAGAAAGACTAGATGTCATCCAATTCATCCACTCACTCAAGGCAGGTATCAGCTCCTCTTTGTTTCTTCCAGATGATCATCTAACATCTGGTTAAACACTTCTGGTTGTTTTTCATATAACTCAGGTTACTTGGTTCAACAAATTGGATTGCTAAAACATTCTATTATTTATATATATATATGGGTTTTGTTATAACCTTTATTCACTAGGTATAATAATATTAGGTTGTCAGAAAAGTCAAGACGTATTTTTTCTGTTTTTCTTTGCAAAAATGCATCATGACTTTTCCGACAACCCATAATAGCCAACATGTATTGAGTGACTGCAAAGTTTCCAACCACTCTTTTAACACTTGACATGTATTTATTCATTTAATCCTCCCAACAGTCCTTTGCAATCTGTATTATTGTTGTTGTTGTTGTTGTTTTATACACATGAGGTAATGTAATGCATGACAAATCCAGGATTGAAATCAGATATTTGGGTCTGGAGCCTCTGAGCTTGACCTCAATGTTAGATTGTCTAAGAATGAAATAAAATTCTTTCTCCAAGGGTATATAGAATTGATAAGACCGCTTTCCTGGTATGTGGGTGACTCCTGCTTAGCTGTCTCTTGTTCATCATGGCAGAGCTTAGTTTGGTGACATTTTCTTTAAAGTGAAGCATCCAAATCTAAAAAAGGCTTAATATTCTCAATGTGTGCAATACTTCTTCAGGCAAAGTTCTGCAACTGTCTTCTGCAAACTCTCAGCCTATATATATCACGTCCTTGGGGAAGCTTTCCTTGACCCTGGTCTACCTTAGGAAGCCTTATTATAAGCTTCGCTGTGAACATGAAGCTTTCTTTATTTTCATTAACATCCTGCAATTCAACAATTAAGTAGCCCAGATATCCTGCCTTTAATAGAGAAAAGAGAGTGTGCTGTCCATTTCCAACAATCTTACTATTAACCAGTCAATCCCAAACAAAGCACAAACAAATTCACAAAAGTCTTGATTCCTCCAGGTTTCACCTGCATTACGTGATGTCCACGGGAGGAGATACATCACTGGCTCGATTACTTTTTTGTTGTTTTCAATTCATCCCAAGTCCTCATCGGGTGTGGCTCCCTCATTGTAGACTTTCTGATAGGTAATAAACCCTTCGGACCTAGACTTTGTCCCTTCCTCCATGGCCCCTCTCTATCTAGCTACTTCCCTGAACATAACCTGTGATTCTGGCAAACTTGGACTCTCACTATGTCTTAAACATACTCCAACTTTCTGCCTCCATGAAGAGGCTCTCCACTCACATTCTTTACTCCCCGCATCCTGTCTGCTTCCTGCCTCCATAAAAGACCTGTGAAACCCTTTCCTTCTCTATGCTCACCTCAAGCAGCATATCTAAATCTTTGCTAAAGCCTTGGAAATGGGTTATTTGGTCAATTCTATTCTCTCAGCCTCTCTCCACTTTACCTCCTTTCTCTACTCCATCTGCACTGCCTTACTTCAGTCCTTCCGAATCTCTTGTGTGATCCTTGTGGGGGTGGCCTAGCTTCTGGCTGACCCCACCCCTGAGATCCCTCACCCTGCTGCATTCCTCTATTGGAAAACCATTCAGGGGCTCCCTTACCCAGTGACACTGTGTTTTCAGTCCTCAGGCACATCTGCCAGCCATCTTTACATTTTCAGTACAAAGGTCATTCTTCTTGTGGAGAAGACAGAGCAAAGAGGAGCTTTGTAATTCTATTTTCTCTTTGTCTTGTTAACATTATATCATAATCTCTTAGAAATGTGACTAAGAGTTTCTTGTTCTCTTTGCTCCTTACACATTGGTAAAACTGATTTTTTAAAATTAAATTTATTGAGGTGACAATGGTTAGTAAAATTACATAGGCTTCAGGTATACAATTCTATAATATATCACATTGTGTGTTCACCAACCAGAGTCAGTTCTCCTTCCATCACCATATATTTGACCCCCTTTACCCTCTTCTACCATTCCCCTCCTGCCCACCTTACCCTCTGGTAACCACTAAATTGTTGTCTGTGTCTATGAGTTTTTGGTTTTTTTGTTTGTCGTTTTCCTTCTGTTGCTTTCAGTTTTATATCCCACATATGAGTGAAGTCATGTGGTTCTCAGCTTTTTCTGTCGGACTTATTATGCTTAGCATCATCAACTCAAGAAAAAATCATTTTTTGTTATTCTTTTTTCCCCCAGAAACATTGAGCTTATTTTTTACTGTGTTTTTTTTATGACACCATTCTTCTAGGTTTGTGGTATTACATTGCTTTTGTTCTTGGCTCCAAGTTCTTTGATCTTTCAAACATGCTTTCCTTTTAAAGTCTGAGCTCAAAGGAGAGTTCTCCAAGCAACCATATTGATTTCTTTAGTTTTTCTTCTATATTCAACTAATTTTTATCATATAGTTAGAATTTCATAGTCTACTTCTTCTGGACCTATCTATATCCTTTTAGAAGCCCTCTGGCCATGAGACCAAATATATAGTATTTTCTTTGAACTTTTTGAAATTTACTTTTTCATAGTCTGAGATGCATGTCAGAGACTGATTAATATTCTTGTCTTTTGCGCATTTGAATTCTATTAGGTTGTCGGAAAAGTCATGACGTATTTTTTTCTATGTTTTTCGTTGCAAAAATGCCTCATAACTTTTCCAACAACCCAATAAGAAGCTCTCATTTTTTCCCAAGTTTCTCAGCACTTCTTTGTTCTAACCCACCCTTTCTTGGAGATCAGAATCAAGTTTAGGGTAACTGTCCTCCAAGTCCAAGATGATAATTTACATCTCTTTACCTGCTGGGTGGAAGACCTCTGTACCTCGAGGTCAGAGAGGCCTCAAGCCCCACACTGCCTGACGATGGGAGGCCATACCAAGCTTTGGCTCTGGTGCACAGGCACTAGCACAGAATGCCAGAGGGGTGGGAGTGGTGGCAGCCTCAGGAGAGGCAGCCAGTCTCCTTCACTGGAGGGGAGGCTACCAGGTCCCTCCCTTATCCAAAGTCATTTAATACTGACACCCTTGCCCCTGAAAGTATAGCGTGGAGATGGTAAAGCAGAGGAGATAAGAAAACTATTATGTGAGAAATGGAAAATGAAGAAGCACTGAGTAGGGAGGTGGGGGAGTAATATTTATTGAGACTCTGTTGTGTGTCAGGCACTGTGCTAGGCATTTACACACACTTATCATATTCCTCTCAATACCATTTTAACACGTGTGGAAATTGAACATTTTGTAAGTTTATTGGCTTCTCTCAGTCACAAAGACAGAGAATGCAGAAGCCAGGGGTTAAACCTAGATTTGAGGATGGGAGGATAATGAAATAAAACAAAACGGAAAACTACAATTTACTGCAATAAGGCATTTCAGTTATATACATTACAAAAGTAATGAGGTGATAAAGGAGATATAGGTACAAATCAATGCCTATTACAACAAAGTTCAAAAGAATAGCTATTTTGTTGCACATTACTAATAATTTTGATGTATAGCACTAAAATTTTATCATATCTACTTTCTTGAAAAATGTAACCTTTATTTCAGTATTTTTGCTAGGCAGAGTGTTTTCTTTGCTTGGGCTTTTTTTTTTTCTTGTTTTGTTTTAATTTTAAATTCTATTGGTGAAATTTCTTGGCAAAATGAAGAGAAAACAAAATAACACTATAGTGATAGCCACATAATTTGTGATCCTTAAAAGAACTAGTCTTCTTGGTACAGTACTGTCAGCTAAACATATAAATGTTCTTCGAAAATTCTGCTTCTAGACATTAATGGAAGTATTGATTTTCACCTCTGTCTTTTTTTTCTTTTCTTGATAATGTTTATTTACCAGGTTACCTCCTCATCTCCATTCTAAGCTCTGCTTCCTTAAGTGTCAGTGTCAGAGGCAAGTGTCAAAACCAAGGTGACTAAGCGGGTGTCAAGCCAGCTGCAGAAATAGAGAGAAGACTTAACTAATGGCATAGGTCTACCGAGTCAATGGACCCTGTCTCTCCTAATTTCATTATCAATTCACCACAGGAACCTGACAGAGTCAGTATGTTAAGTCAAATTCAAAAACTGAGAAACGAAAAGAAAAAAAAAATCCAATTTCAGAGTCAGGTAAAAACATCATAATTCAGAGAAAATCTTTATTATTGATTTATAGCTGCAGACTCTTGTCCAAAGGTTTCCTCTTTAAATTAAGAATACTAGTGATTTCCCATCCTGAAATTAATAATCCACAAGCTGCACAAATTTTTAAAAAGGCACTAATTGTACTTCAACCAGGAAGTACCAACGAATGGATGGATGCCTAGTTTGTTCCCTTCAGCAGCTGTGGTTGATGACAAGCCAGGGGGTTCTTGAGAATCTCACAAACTTCCTTGGGAGTTATTCTTCTGTGTGCCAGGAGGCCATCAATTTAAAATGCAATATCCTGTTTGTTAAGGCTTCTATACATGCAATCCAGTTGCTCTCTGATATACAGATTTGTTTGGGACAAAAGTGCCTGCCTAAGTAGTGTGGAGACTTGTGTAAGAGGCAACACAGACCCCACGTGGAGACAAGTCAGGCAGTCTGGGTCCTGCACAGGGCACTGACTCAGCTCCAGAGGAAACACAACCTCCCAGATAGCCACAGTGACTAAAAACAGAATTGAAACCAGGAAAAAGGAAACAGTTATATGTGGTGAACAGGAAATGGATATTAAGAGGAAATTGACAGATTTAGGTATTTTGCTACCGAGTCTTTTTATTTGCCCTGTGCTATTGTATGTATTTTTATAAGCCATGTTAAATTATTTTTAAAGTAATGTGGGTGTATGTATGAGTGAATAAATGAAGTCTGTGTAGAACATGTTAAGTTACTTTACTGGAAAAAAATAGATTTTGAGAAACCTTCCCAATGTTCCCTAAAAGAAAAAAAGATAAAGAACAGCTTATATTCCTAGTTAATCATCCATCTGTCTTTAGTAAGATTGTATAAAAATATTGGCATCCTTTGCAACTACCTCAGAATTTGTCTTTGGGGCAAGACTACCATTTTGATTGGTATGTACAGTAAGAGATTTAAAATTTAAAATGCATGTTCCCACAGCCTTCTTTTCATATCTCTATTATGGCCCCCCCTTTTTTTTTGGTGTTGTAATTAGGTATTCATATGTTTTTTTTCCAACCAGACTGAGTTCCTAGTGGGGTCACAATGTCCCCAATGCCTGCAAGGGTCCCCAGAACAAAGTCACACAATAGACACTATCTGGGATTAATTTAAATAATCAAATGTAACTAATTTGCAGGATGCTTACAAGAATTAATGAGATAACATAAACATCCAACTTGTATCAATCATAATTGGAATGCAGCTCATTGGTTCTCTGCCCCCTTCTTAGAACTAAAAAAAATTCTTAATTTTTAAAGCAGTATAGAATACTAAATATCAAATTTCACTTAATAAAAATATGTTTTCTGTAGAACTTGGTTTGTTCTTAAGAATAATTGTATTTGGTATATTTAGAAATACAAGGCCCAACTAGATGGATAACAACAGAGAAAATGGGAAATAGGAAATTTGGCTTTCTTCATATCAACGATTCATAGGGAAAGTGGCCTTAAGAAAATGGTGGTCTCCTTTCTTCTACCGTCTCTTAATCAGTTTCTGGAAATAATCTGGATCTTTTGTCCATCTTGGATGAACCCCCAGGCCCTAAACCCAGGCTAAGGCTAGGCCACTTTAAAAGAGCTGTAGGAAATTTGGTGCCAGTTGATGCAGGATGAAAATCTCCCCAGTCTGAGGCACTGAGTACACTGCACAAATTTCATAGATGAGACATCTTCTAAGCTCTTCTATCTCATAATTACCTGGCATTTGCATCTTGCAAATAGACAAGCTCTTTCCTCTAAAGTTAGACTGCTGAGGAATATCTACATGGGCATTGTAAGGAGAGAAAGCCCTGGTGGAAGAAAATACAGTAGAGATATACAGAGGAAGGGACACTTGGTACCTAAAAGGTTTTTCGTCAGTTCTGTAGTATAAGCTATGAGTTTGGCTTTATAGGAGGAAAAATTCCTCAAATATGCTCTAACTAGAGATTTACATGCAGGCTAAAAAATATCCTGTATGAAGCACAAGTGAAGCAGAGAGTAATTGCTCTGTCTACAATGGGTTCAGTCTAAATGACCATTAGGCTACACTGAATTTTCTTTGTGGTTGATTTCCATCAGACCATAGCTAACTACATGAGAGTGAACAAGGGATGTCCCTTTTTAAAAACAATGTCCACTATTTTGATGATTTCTAAACATATCTCTTCATCAACTTTCTTCTAATCTCTTTAAACTGCTAGTGAGAAGGGCTTTAAAACATCCAGTTAGTGATTCCTGCTTCTTAGGGTTATAATTCAAAGAGGAGCAGTGCCTCTGATTGCTGAGAAGAGATTTCAGAAAGAACACCTACAATGAGATTTAAAAATAAACAACATTGTCTAATTCTGGTCTCTGTCTGTCATTGAGATATATGTGTCAGTGGACAGATGAAAATAGCATGGAGCTGATTCAGCTTACAAGTCATTCCTCTGCTTACTCTTTCAAAAGGAAGCTGAACAATTTTCTGTGAAATCCAACCTTTCTGTGTCTGTCAACAAAACTCTCTGGTCACCTACATTTCTTCATTTCAAGAAATAGGGCATCTTTGAGACTTTGTGGTCTATGCAGAAACCAGAAAAGAAATGAGTCCAAGAATCTGAGTCAGGAGATAGCACTGACCCCCTCATTGGCCTCAGGATTTTCATGAACGAGGCAAGATGTCCCACTATTCCTCAAGACATAGTCCAAACACTTGTGGCCTCTAGAGTATTCAATCCAAAGCTTGCTATTTGACCAGATGGATGAATAATTCTCAGCCCTGGCTGCACCTCAGAAACATTAGGGGACTAAAAACAGAAAAGAGAAGGAAAGGGAAAGGAAGAGAATAATATATACATGTTAAACAACAACAACAAAAATTCAAGCCATACAAAAAAATACATAGTGAAATAACGTTCTCTCCATCCCAGCCTTTAGGTTTTCCAGTCTCCAACTCCGTCATCCAGGATTAAAAAATATATAGATGTCCAGTTCTCATCTCCTGCCTGCTGAATCAGTGTGTCTGGCAGGTGTATTTTAAATAAGCTCTCAGGTGATCCAATTGCTTAGTCAGGTAAAGAACCACTGATCTTGATGAAGTGGCCAAACTCCCAGGACCTCCCACTATAGCGGGTGTACTATCTGACACGTGGGCTTGGGACCTGACTGAGTGTAGAGCACTTTAGAATTGGAAATCCCTTATTGTATGCACTTGTTGGGGAGAGGAGATTTTGTACTCCTTGTTTAAGAGGCAGCATAATATACGAGGTCTGATAGTTAAGTTCACGAACTTGCCACTGTGAGTTTATGAGTAGTTAACACAAAACACAACAAAACTGCTGGGACTTAAGGAAAATGTCTAAATCTGACTTTGCCAGTAATTCCTTGTGTGCACAGGAAAAACTGGCCCTCAGAAATTTGTAAATTTTACCTCTCTAACCTTCTAAGCTGTAGTTGAAAGGTTGCTGGCCTCACCTGGATCCACTCATACTTTCTTCTTCCTGATAAATTTGTTTAGTTCAGGTATCCAAGCCGCCTGACACAGCCCAAACTCCTCAAGGGAAGCTCACCCAACACACAGCCCAGAAATGGGCATGTGACCCAAATCCAGTTTATACAAAGTGGAGATATTTGCGGGAGCTTTCTGAACTATGAGAAGCCTGTTCCTCTCTCCCACAGCATGTGACCAAGAACACGTCCATAGCTCTGATGGCTATGGTGTCCATCCTGATTACCATGGAATGAGCCCCAGTGCTGAGCTGACACTCAGACGGCAGAGTCGAAAGACTAAAAGAACCTAGGCAGGTGGATATATTGAACCACAGGATCCAATAGGGCTGAAGCCCTCACTATATCCAGACTTTCTATAATGTGAACCAATAAATCTATTGTTTGAGCAATTTTGAGCTGCAATTTCTGTTCCCTGAAGCTGAAAACTTCCTAAGTGATCCATCTTCTTTAAGTCTAGATCTCTCACTCAAGGCCTTGGCATCCCCTGGTTTCAGGTATCTTTCATTAGCTTCTTGGCCCTTTACTTTGTCTTCCTGTGTATCTTTTTCAGCTTCATGACCCCCTATAACTGAGTGACTATTAATTTGCTATTTTTATCATTTCTTCTCAGTCTATGTGGCCCACCACAGATTAGCATTTAGGATCATCAAAGAGTATATATAATATGTGTAGCTTAGTCCTTATTTATAGTAAGGGGATACTTTAGCCAGCGACATGTGGAAAAGAAATTTACATTCAGAGGTAACCAGTTTTAGAAACCTAGGGGTATCTGTAAGAGATATCACCAATGTCTCCTTCTAGTTTTTACTAAGAAAAAAGAACCATTTGAATGTTAATGCTAAATGAACAAGAAATAGATTGTTTCATATGGAATGTAAAAGTTCTCTCATCTTTATCTCGGCAAAATGATCATATAGGAACTCAGGGAAAAGGGGGGAAGGAAAGAAGGCAGCAAGCAAGGAAGGAAAGAATCAAAATTTTCTAATCTTGTGTGCCAGGGTGCTTGCATATATGACTTCAAGTAAACCATACAACAAGCCTGCAAGGTAGGTTATTTTTATCTCTACATTTGGGGCATCTGTAGCTCAAAGGAGTAATTTTCTCAAGGCCACTCAAGTCGGTGTCAGAACCAGATTCACACCAAGAACTGTATGACTCCAAAGCCACATATTTTCTATACCATAAACCTTTTCAACCCTTTCTCTATTCCCCTGGAAAGGTTTTGGACTTTGCAATCCCCTCACATTGTGTCTTTGCTGAGCAAGTGATCAGCATCACTGGGACAGTCTTCTGGGGTCAGGATGTTTGGGATTCCATCTCTGGGTATTTCCTGTGCTACTCTTCAGGCTCTCAGAAGCCAGAGATCTGCCAGTAACCTCAAGGTCACTGAATAAATAGCTGATAACAAGACCGTGTTCCTGTCACATATTTCCCTGGCTTGATTCCTCTCCCATACTTTGGTGGTCTTGTGGTCACCGCATGTAAAATTATAGTCCTGGCTGTAGCCACCAATCTGGTCTTGTGGATCACTGCGATTTATTGGATGGTCACAAATGCCTACCACCCTGTCTCCATGCTGCATATTTTGCTCTCAAACAAGCTGTCCCAGCTCTTAGTGAAACCTGCCACAGTGCCCAGAAACAACATTTATAGTACTGTCTGACAAAGTGGGCTTAGAGTATGATGAATCACCCTGACTGAGCAGGCTGGGGCTGCTCCCTTTTCAGAGCTATCTCCATTCATGATATCAGAGCTCTGTAATAATATGGAGAGAGAGTGTGGATGGGAAGAGATGTTGGCAAGAAGGAAAGACAGAAGGGAGGGAGTATGGGACGAAGATCTGGACTGGCTGAACTAAGAACTGCTGAGAGGATTTTGACAAATTCTGTCTCCACAGAGATTGTTAAGGGTTAGTGATGTCAATATCATCACTTTAGAAAACTGTATTTGGAGGACAGCAGCTTAACAAGATCCAGATATTAACCCAAACATACTCCCAGAGTTCTGTTCTTTCTGGTGTTGCCATGTGTAGGTGGTCATTCTTCTTATTGAAGTAACAGTATGCTGCCTATCTCGTTTCCCACCTCCAGTAGTCTGAGGGGACAGGGGGCAGAAACAGCACAGATTCCCACATTTCATGAGTTCTTATGAATTTTTGTGTTTATAACTAAATTTGTTAATCACAAAATCTCTTCAGTGAAGGTAGATAGAAATTATTGTCCCCATGTTTTATAGTTAAGGTAACTGAGGGTCAGAAAATTTAAGTAATGTCCCGTACCATCACTAGCAAGTGATAAGTAGCAACTTGAACCTGGTCTTTTATCAGGCCTTTCACGTCCATTATCTCACTTCATCTATGCAACACTTTCATGAGGTAGGTACTACTGTCTCTCAGTCCTAAAGGCCAGAAGTCTGAAATCAAGGTGTCAGCAGAGTCATGCTCCCATCAAAGGCTCTAGGGGACAATCCTTCCTTGCCCGTTTCAGCTCATGCTGGCTCCTGGTGTTCTTTGGCTTGTGGCAGCATAACTCTCTGCCTCTGTGTTCACATGGCCTTCTTCCCAGTGTGTCTGTCTGTCCTTTATGGTCCCTATAAGGACACCCATTATATTTAAGGCCCACCCTAATCCAATAGGATCTTGTTTTGATACTTTCCTGAACTGCATCTGCAAAGACCCTACTTCCAAATAAGATCACATTCTACGGTATTGGGTAGACATACATTTTTGAGGGACACTACTCAACCCACTACAGCAGGTCAGGAAATAGTACACTTAACATCACACAGCTATGTGGGCTAAGGATCTAATTACAAACTATATTTATTTGATACTAAGTCTTATTTATAAGGACTACAGAGACAACTCTTGGAGGTTCCCAGAGTTAAGTGGTAGGCTTTGCATGGGGCTCTTGAGCTCCTAATAGCAGATAGAAAGTGAAGTTAGAGATACAACTTATTACAATGAATGTAGCTCTGTTTGAGGTCCCCCACTTAATAGGTGTGATAGTGCAGAAGTGATAAAAGCCACATGGACATTTTTGGTGGAACAACTAGAGTAGAAGGACCTTGTGTTAAGCATCTCTTTTAGGAAAGGTATTAATGTCTTGTGTCACATAGGACAACAAACACATGAAGGGGGAGAAGATGGAGTGACAAAGATGACAATGACAAGATATTATGATGCTAGAGAGCTTAATGTTAGGACAATGAAGAGAGATGCTCCCAGGACTTTACAGGCTTAGAAAATAAATACATATGAGAGTAGGAGATTTTAAGGGAATTGCCATTCTTAAGTGTTTCAGAAGGATATCTATCAGTAAAGGTTAGGAATTCCTGTTTTGGTTGTGCTTCCTCAGTTGAGATATATCTGCAAAACTGGTCTAAGTGTTGGTCATGGATTTATAACATTATACACAGAGTATACAGAAATTAGTAAAAAGATTTGGCCATTCTGCTGAAAGTTTTCTATCTTCGTTCTAAGTATTACCCAAATCTTGGGAAGAAAAAGCATGGTTCAAATTAGGTAGTAAAGGGATCAAGAAAAGGTCAGACATGGGGGAGGGGACACCCAACTAATCTAACTAATGAAAAGCAAGGACAAGAAATCTGATAACATGGAAATCAGATTTACAATGGTGAATTAAGCCTAAAATTCAAAAGCAGTCTTTAGGCTCTTTTGTGAAACATGTTTTTCTTTGACTTTCTTAGAAACGTCCTTCTGTTGATGAACTGCAGTGTTTGCACTACAGAATGGGTAAGCACTACATTTGGGCCATCCATCAGAAAGCAAGTCATAGAAGTCTAACGAAATGAGCAGATAGCAGCGCTACTGCAATTAGGAAGAGGGAAGAGTTCCTTGTCTAATGTTTGTAACCAATCAAATTAGGTAAACCAACTTCCTTAGGTTAACGAAGGAAATCCCAGATTGCATTTATGAAGTCATAAAAACACTTATCAAAAAAACTCCAGATACATCAAACAGGCTCATTGTTCACTAACATGCTTATTTCAAAAGAGGAGCATGAGGGCTTTATGCCTGTGTCTACTTGTGAGGCTGAGGGAAGGTGTGTTTTCCTTAAGACTGTCATTGAAACAATGAAGAGAATAGAATATGAATTAAAAATCTGATTTCGTCTAAGAGGCATCGCGTATGAGAATACAGCTCATCCCTTTCACATTTGTACTGCAGCCCTCATTTTGCCCAGCAATTCGTTGGAGACGCTTGAGTGTCTTGAAATGTTCTTAGTGTTTTGAGAATGGTGCTGAATTGTTTCCCTTGCAATAGATTTAACAAGTGAAAAATGAGGGTTTTCCCCCCCTCATTTTCAGACATAATCTTGGCAGAATGTTTAAAAGAAAGATAAACAAAATGTCAGGAACACTTATAAAAGAACACTAAAACGGAGAGGCAAGGGGCTGCCGGGAACAGAATGAATGGATATTGTCATACAGATGAAGGCCACTACTAGAGTGGCCAATGCAGTGATTCTGAGTTTTTTCCTGTGCGATGATGGACACTGAACTCATTTCAAATAGTCCTGACAAGGCAGAGAAGTGCTAGAGGATGCTCCCCTCCCTTTCTTCTCTGCAACATGGGTAAGTCATAAAGTCCTTCTCCGGGCCACAGAGTTATCTGTTTGCAGAGAGGTTAAGAATGTAAGTGGGAGAACAATATTTAGCTTCCCAAATTACCTGTTTCTTGGGAGGTTTCATCAAAGCCTAACAGAATCTGTAAGGATGCTCCAGGTCTGCCTGTTCTGAGCACCCACAGATGTTTTCTTTTGGCAGAGATATTAAGGATCTAGGATTAAATGTTACCACTTAATAATTAATACCATTCAAACTCCCCCTCCCTTCATCTGAAAGTTGGCACTGTGGCATCAGTGTTGATGTGCTGACATCCTGGAACACTCGATGTGCTGATTTCCATGCTATTGTAACATTACATTCAGGATAAAAGTACTTTAATTTCCCAAGATGCAGTAACTGTAGTTTTCATAAACTGGGCCATATGGTGGACTCTTTCACATACCTGCAGTTAGCTACATTTATATACGAAAATGGGCAAATAATTTCTTTCAAAGAAATCAAGAATGTGGATTCTCTAACATTCTCCTGAATATTTTAATTGTGAAATCTCTATGCTTTTATCATACACATATACATATGCATATACATATA
>NW_017731371.1:2860638-2863205 GCF_001890085.2 Hipposideros armiger
GACAGCTCAGCTCAGGCGCAGTGTCACTGGCCCATGTGGGAATCGAACCGGCGGCTCTGTTGCTTAGAGCTCGTGCTCTTAAGCCAACTCTTAACCAACTGAGCCACTTGGCCACCCTGACAGCCTTTGTTTTGAATTAAAAAAAGAAAAGATGGGAGCTCCATGTTTTTAACCTTTCCTACCTATATCATAGGCATTACCATTATAGAACCATACTTAGAAATAATTTAACCACCCTTCATTCATTCAATCAACATTTACTTAGCGCTGTTACGTTAAAAGCACTGTGCTAAGCATTGTTGTAATGGGTGTAAATAGGCACTACACAACTCAACAAAGAAATGCTGAGTGATGGAAAGAGCACATGCTTTGAATTCAAAAGGATCTAGAGTCTGAACCCAATTATGTAGGGTGACAAACCCCCCCAGTTTTCCAGGAACCATACTGGTTTTAGCATGGAAGATCCTGCACCCTGGGAAGCCCTTCTGCCCCAAACGAATCATTTGGTCATGTTATAACTCTGACTCTTAATGGTTTTGAAAACTTGGGCTAATTAGTTTGTATCTCTGAACCTCGGTTTTCCCGTATGTGAAAAGGGGAAAAGAAAGCCACATTGTCAGGGCTGATGTGAAGGTGAGTATTATATGGGCACCTTATATAGGCAAATATCCATATTATGTAGGCACTTAGGACAATGCCTTGCATATGTAATATACTCAGTGACTGAGAGCTTTGATAACTAGTCATCATAAAATCCATTATTAAATGCAGAATAAAATAGGTAGAGAACTCTTTTGTAGGAGTGGGGATGTAAGTGTGAATTNATATATATATATATATATATATATATATATATATATATATAATAGCATACTGTCATGGAATTATATAAGACAATGTCTGTTCCTGAAGTTCCTGAACCTGGGATTACCATCCCCTTCCTTTAA
The DNA here is from genome assembly GCF_001890085.2 of Hipposideros armiger. Classification (NCBI taxonomy): domain Eukaryota; kingdom Metazoa; phylum Chordata; class Mammalia; order Chiroptera; family Hipposideridae; genus Hipposideros; species Hipposideros armiger. Next base: position 2,861,586 of record NW_017731371.1, read on the forward strand.
ATCACACTACACATCAATAAAATGGTAACATTTGGGGAATCTGAGTGAGAGGTTTCCAGTGAGCAGTATCTTGTAATATCCTCTTCACTCTTCTGTAATTCTGAAATTATGTCACCATGAGACATTGTTTAAAAATCTGAACCATATCTGAACTAGCTTGATACACTCTTTTTAAATAAGCTGAATCTTCCATTTTATCTCCAAAAGCATTAACAGAAGGAAATCCATCATTCTGTGTACAGAAAACATTTAGATGAAAGGTTCTACCCTACTACCTATAGAAACATAATGTAACAGATACGTTTGTTGTATAACTAACAAGGGCACAGACTGTTCAGCTGCTGGAGCGAACTCGATTAAGACCGTGATAATCTTTTGAAAGATTGTAATTTATCTCCATTTGAAGGGCATTATCTTAGTTCTTCAGCTATCATAGGGAGCAAGGTTAACAAATATTCAGTGATGAATCTTTGAAAGCTGTAGTCAGATCATGTTCTCTTAAACCCTTCTAAAGGGATGTCAAAGGCAGTGAAACAAAAATTGTCAAATTTGTACACAGACTTACTTAATGGCTGTTATCTGAGAAAGTGGCTTATGATTCCTACAGTCACTACCTTTACTTAAGCAATTTCTCGTTTGCTTTAGATTTCAGACACTCTGTTCCCATTGCTCACGTGGGAGAGATTACCACAAAAAGCTCTTGTTTGCTTGAAGTAAGAAGCTATGAGACACAAAATCCACCCAGAGGGGATCTGTGCTTTCAAAATAGTCTCATACTTTTGCTATGGCTCAGCATTGTTGACTGTCTTCTTACTAAAGGTATGCCACTTAAATGTGGATTTGGGGGGCTATAAATAGCCTTGAATATTTTAAGTGGGTTTTGATACTAAGTTTTAAGGAGGAAGAGAGGAAGGAACTAAAATGACCAAGTATCTTCTGTGTGCTAGGAACTCTGCTTGGTACACAGGTTATTCTCATTGAATTCTCCCAATAACCCCGCAAGATACATATTATTTACATTTTACAGATGAGCACATTCAAGCATGGAAAGATAAAACACGCAGCATATAAGGAGTCACAGGGAACTGAATTGGGGAAAGATTCACCTAAAGGTTGTATCTTTCTACTACTATCCATACCTACAATTCTTTGTTTTTGCATAATTTTTGCCTGGTCACTTGCCCAAGTGACTGGTTACTTTCCGCCTATGCTGGGGCCAATTTCTTTGAGATGGAGTCTGCTATGATATAGGAATGGAACATGCCTAAAAAACTCAAGAAAATGCAGTAAGATGGCCTCACTTATTTTCAAGGAGAGGGAAGTGGGAATGGTTGGTAAGGAGACACTGATAGTCCATTCCCAGTGACTCATATATTTGGAATGCACAGACCCACTAGCTTTCAAATTTTACTTCATGAGACTGAACTTCTTGGGGCTGATGATGAGAGAAGCGCATAAAATGAGGATAGTGCAAGAGAAATCCAATTCAATTTTCTGCAAAAAAAAAAAGTGCTATGTGCATATGCTTTATTTTCCAGTATTTTAGCTGTCCTCTAAACCTACCATATAATTAAGTCAAGTCCTCTTAGCACAGGAGACCAGGGGTACCTCACTTTTTTG
>NW_017731371.1:2868291-2906177 GCF_001890085.2 Hipposideros armiger
TCTCCTTTCACATTGAATTACAGCTGCTGTATGTCACCAAAAAGCATGGTACCAGTGGTGGGGTATGATTTCTGAACCTCTGTCACACAAGTTGAGTTGCCAGATAAAATACAGTATGCCCAGTTCATGTTTAATTTCAGGTAGTCAACAAAATAAATTCTTTTTAGTATAAGTATGTTCCAAATGTTGCATGTGCCATAATAGCACCAAAAAAATCATTTATTGCTTATCTGAAATTCAAATTTAACAGGGTGTCCTCATTTTTATTTGCTAAATCTGGCAACCCTATGAAGGACATTTTAGGTACCACCTTCTTCTCTTGGGTTCTTTACCAGTCTGTGAGGACACTCAAGCAGCCTTGTGGAGAGGCCCATGTGAAGAGAAACTGAGGCCTCCAACCATCAAACAGCACAGACTTGCTGCCCATGTGAGAGAACTGTCTAGGAACCATTTTTATGGTTCAGATATCTGTTTATGTAATTTACCTTGCATTTTTTATTTGTTTGATTATGTCCTTAGTGGCTACTCTAGTCTGTGGTTCCATTAGAACAGAGTTACAAGTATATGAGGTAAGACAATTAAGTTCATGAACTCACCCTAGAAAAAGTGCTACATACCTCATTGCTGAATATCATTACAGTCACCTTCAAAACACTCCCCTTGGGAAGCTATGCACCAACGCCAGTGCCTAGTCCTCCTTCAAAGCAATTTTGGAACTCTTTTCCTGGAATGGCCATCGGAGCTATCGTCATGTTACCCTTGATGTCCTGAAGGTCATCGAAATGTCTTCCTTTCAATATTTCCTTTATCTTTGGGTAAAAAAAGAAGTCATTGAGGGCCAGATCAGGTGAGTAGGGAGGGTGTTCTAATACATCCAGTGGTTTTTTACTGGCTAAAAACTCCCTCACAGACAGTGCCTTGTGAGCTGGTGCATTGTTGTGATGCAAGAGCTATGAATTATTGGTGAAAAGATCAGGTCATCTAACTTTTTCACACAGCCTTTTCAGCACTTCCAAATAGTAAACTTGGTTAACTGTTTGTCCAGTTGGTACAAATTCATACTGAATAATCCCTCTGATATAAAAAAAAGTTAGCAACATCATTGCAACAAGTTTGCGAACTTAATTGTCACACCTGTATAGGTTTTTGATTCCTATTGTGTCCAAGTACTCAATACAGCACGATACCATGCCCTTGACTGGTTTCAGTTTTGTTAAGTGGTGTACAATGGTGCTGTGAGCCTCATTTTTGACATCTGCAAAATGGGATAAAAGTGATATCCACCACATAGTGTTGATGTGAAGATTAAATGAGTTAATAGGATTAGAAATGTGCCTGGTACATAGGAAGTGTTCAGTACTCATGGGAAGAGTGTTTGTTTCAATGAATAGCTTGTATTAGAATTACCTGGAGGGCTTGTTAAAATCTGACTCCTGGGCTCCACCCCCCTGAGTTTCTGATTCAGTGGGTCTGGATCAGATGCGACCAGATGATGCTAATGCTGCTAATTTTGGGACTGAGCCACTGCTTTGCTTAATGCTTTCAGTGACTGGCCATGCTGGCAGAGTGCTTTCTCACTTCTGTTTATAAATTTGTATTGTTTGGGCACAGACTTCGGGCCCAGGCCAAGGTGTCAAGAGTGTAACATCTAATTTCTCATAACACAAGCAGGCACAGAAGTCTCTGATTTATTTCTGGCTATAATCAATACCTCTAGAGTGATGTTCTCAGCCAGCAGGAAGTCTAAAACAGTCAAAAGACAGCAGCCTCTGTTCTAAATTCAGAGGTGAGTTCTATTCAACTACTACCATTTTTTCTGGTTCCTGGACCCTGGTCTCAGTTGGCCTGAAAGCTAAGGTCATCCATTACAGTGGAGTAAGTCCCCACTGTACTCCAATGTGGAAGGAAATTTCAGAGTAAATAGTTAATAATACGATAGAGTCTCAGAAGCAAATATATATTTTTTTGTTCTCCTAATTGGTACAGGTTTAAAGCATTAAACAAACAATCCCTAAAAGTGTTCACTGTCATTAGCACCTTTCCAAGCTCATTCCTAAAGCAGTGTAGGGGAGGAAAACACGTTTCTTTTACCGTCTTAGAGTCTTTAAATGGGGCCTGTGAATTAAACTGACAAAGACAGATCAACAAGAGAAAAGGCATGAAAATTTTATTAACGTTTTTATGTGCATGGGGGCTTCACAGAAAAGAAGTAAAAACCCAAAGAAGTAGATCTGATGGCTTCTACACCATTTTAACAAAGGACAGTAGTTGTGTAGAAATGACTAGAAGAAGAAGAAGGGGGAGGGAATGGGCTCTTAGGAGGGTGACTAGGAAATGTGTGGTAGGTAAGAGCTGTTCAGTAAGTTTTGTCATGCAGACTCAAGTAGTTTCCAGTGGTGAGTGAGAAATTTTTCATTTAAGTATATTGTGAATGAATGGCCATCTTCCAATGATGAACTGTTACAGCCTTTCTGTTGCATATGGCCAACACCTCAAAAATTTAACTTAATTTTATTGTTGGTAATTTATACATCCGTCATTCATAAAAACAGCATCTATGGAGCAATTCCTCTGTGCCATTGATTGTGCACATAGTAATTATTTAGTAGTACCTATTGATTGGGTTGTCGGAAAAGTCAAGACGTATTTTTCTGTTTTTCGTTGCGAAAATGAATCATGACTTTTCTGACAATTCGATAATTTAAACTACAGTGAGGTTTACTGAACACTTTTTAGGATCCAAACTTGAATATTTTGTGCTTCTTGGCTTTAAAAATATGAGCCAGTTTTTAATGCACCAGGTAATGTAAATTTCACTTCATTTCTTCAAGAAATAAAGATAAACAATGAAAACCTTTGTTCTTAGAAATTATTTACTGTTCGAACAAAAACCATTAGGATTTTATACATGGCAAACCAAAAGTGTATCTGATGAAAGTGAAATCTAAATTGTGATGTGCTGCTTATGAAAATGACTTTGGTTATGAAATGAAGTTTAGTAATCTCTCAATGAATACAGTAATTTAAGCAGAGTTTGCATTAAGAATGAATCATAGTAAAAATTTTCTTTTGTGACATTGTAAGATTCTAATGGCTGCTTGTTTTAAAGCAAGTCTCTGAAAAGAATTGGTCAAGTGCCAGAAGCTGTTTGTGATGACAAATTGCTCACAATGAATTGCTTTGAAAGAAAACACTGCATTTTGTTTATGAAACAAATTTGTATAAGTACTGGGCATATTCCAATATCTGTAAATTATCTTCTCTGACCATAAACTTTAAAGGCCTAATTTTAACTCTTCTAATGTGTGCCTTTCAGATCTTTCCAAACCTTCTACCTAAGGTGCTTTGTGGAACAAAGAGTTGAGTAATGTATTATCATTGGTAGTGAAACACCACTTCTCTTCATATCCTTATTATGCAAACATGCCTGAGATGCTTTGTATGGCTCAAGCCTTTGAGTTCTTCAAGCGGGTCATAAAAATATGATTTTTACTTCCCTAGGATCCACATTGATTAACAAAGATAACTGCTATTAAAATTGTAATTGCCTGTATTTCAAGTCAGGTCATTTATAATATGATCACATAAAATCAATGAGAATACAAATTAAAATAGTTCATTTTCACAAATGAATGAGATGGCTGCCAATTTTCAAATAGCAAAACATGTGTCTTCATTTGATTAAATAGTTCTAGAGTTATATTTATGGATTCAAAGCACAGAATTGGAGGAAGGAGGGATCACTTATTTTTGAGGGCCTTAATTTTGCTTCTGATTTGGTTGCCTTACTTATTTTAGATCTATAAAATGGACCATCGCCAGACCCAGGTTATGTAGGGTTTGATGCTTATATAATTTGGGGGGTGGGTCTCTGTTTAAGAAAAAGTTTTAAAAATATTTTACTTTGCAAAATTTACAGAAATAAATGACCACATGAACTCATTATTAGAGCTGCTCACCAAGATGTGGAAGGGGTCTGTTCCATCATACAAGGGATGAGCCTGAAGATTAAGCTTCATTATCTTCACAGCAAACCCCCTCTGGACTTATAAACACAGCAAAACTGGGACCTGAAGCTGAACTAACCTCCCCATGGAAAGCACAATGTGATGGATTTGTCTATGGCTTATGGAAATCAGTTTTATTACTTAGTCATGTTGTGTAGACAAAGCATGAGAAAATACTCATGGCTCTATATTGATGGATTGGTAAAAGATCTTTGTCTAGCGCACGGCAGAGAGCTTTGTGGGATCACCACGTCCTATTTGCTTCTACCGGGAGGATGGATGATGCAGTCTGTAGGCTGCTTGGTGATTGACCATTATCATAGTTATTTTTTTAAAAATTAAAAATCAAAAAGTAGTTAATTCTGGTTTTGTTACATAAACCTAGTCTGAGATCTTCAGACTTATTGGTTGTATCATACAGCGGACAACTTTATCTGATCACATTTATAGATAGATAATTAATAATACAAGGTAGTCTATATGCAGCAGAGGAAAAAAAAAACCAATGCTACTATAATCAGAGATGGCAGAAATCCTTAAATCCTGTGGGACCCGGAGATTTCATGGAAGTGATGGACTTGTTTTATAGCAAAGGTCGGCCTATGTTTTAAGCAGGAGAAACCATTTCAGTACAGATGGAGCCTCAATTTTTCGAAACAACAAATAGAAGTGTTCACTAAAATAGCAGGTTCCTGTGAAGGGGACTCATGGATGTCCGTCCATTGAAAGAGGTAAATAAAGGCCACATTATTTTGACAATCATTCTAAAATCTGAGTCTTAAATGTCAATGGTTCTCAAAGGTTGGTCTCTAGACCAGTTGCTTCAGCCTCACCCCAAAACTGTTTATATATGTAAATTCTCATGCCCCACTCTCATACTACCAGATCAGAACCTTTGGGGTGGGGCCCAGAGGTGGGTTTTAACAAGCCTGCCAGGCGATTCTGATGCTCACTGAGAACTGATGCCCTAAATTATGGTCAGCCACAGAAGATTTCCAAAAGGAATGCAATGCTTATAAAGTAGTGTTTCTGAAAGATTAAGCTGGCAATTGTGGTTTAGATGGATTGGGTAGAGAAGGGATTGGAGTCAGGAAAGTCAATTTTTTAACATAATGTCTTAATCAGCATAATATACATACATTTTAATACCTGCTTTCTGACTTCCAAAGCTGTTCTTTGTCAGGGTTTTAGCATCTTCATTTTATGGTAACATATTAAATGGTGGCAATATACCTTAGTGAGCCTGCTCTAAATTATTTAACAATCAATTAAATGCTTTCGCTTTATTATAGTGAAAGCTAATTTAATGACTTGTAGCTAGTAACTGGTAGGAGGAAACTCCATCTTTTGCACAAAATACAATAAAAATTCAGCAACCTTATACATACACATTAGATAGATAGAAGGACCATTTTTAGGTAATGAATTTGGGTGCTTGAAGGGAGCTTTAAAAAAGACTCCTTCCCTAGACATAATCACTTCAAATAAACATGTGCAAATTTGGAGTATTATAGGTTATTTAAGAGAAAGGAAGGGAATGGAGGGAGGGGATGGGAACGCTAGCGATGATGGTTGTTCTGGGTGGTGAATGAGAGAGTGAGGGAGCAGAAGAATGACAAAAAGAGGAGAGAAAGAAAGAAGAAAAATGCAGCAAGAAAGCATAAAATAATGTGCCTCAAAAGTCAGACAAATCTGTCAGCCGTGAGGTTTCGGTGAATCAGCAGAGGAGGGAGCCTATCTGGCTTAAGCGCTTGGTAATGAGTACCACCTATGACAGCCCAGCTGCAAAGAACTTATACTCCTGTGCCTCGGGGCAAAAAATGACTGTAATACTGCTGGACGGCTGCCCTTTAAGTGTTTTCTTAAGTTTGAAATCTTGGCACTTTTTATACACCCAACCATAGAAAACCTGCTGTGTGAGAAACACGCAGAAAATGTACTTATGGAACCCCATGTGTGAAGTGATATTGTTTACATAAGGCTTACACAATTTGAGAATAACGCAATTTGACAGAAGAGACAGGTTGATGAAATGTCTGTGGTGTCTTTTTTTTATTTTATTTTTTGGCATTCTAGTTGAGTGGGTAGAATATAACCATGGGAATGCCGAGAGCTGGCCCTATTTTCTGGCTGTTACCGACATCCTGTTTGATTCAGGACAAGAGACATGGCTTCAACCCCACACTCATTACAGAGCAGGACCTGGGAGGAGAGAGGCACAAGGACTTGTACAGGGCTCCGGCATTCTCGTTCTTTTCTGTTTTTTTTTTTAATCAGATTGGAAGGTTATCCAGCAGACAATGTCCAAGCCACATGTACCCCTGCCAGTTTCCCCTCAGGTCAGGCTGTAAAAAGAGAGCTTTTCATCAAGACCAAACCTTGAATACTGTTAATGTTGGAACTGCATGGGGCAGCTGGTCATGGAGGCAGGAGAGAGGCCTGGGAGAGTGTGATAAGTGAGGTTTGGAAATTGGTCGGACCCTGGCATAAGTCCCCCAAAGCATTAGGCAAGCTGCAAGGGTTTAGAGTAAAAAAAGAGGCCCAGAGTCAGAACACACATGTGAGTTCCATGTAAAATCAAGGCACTGGGACAAACTGGGGAGTTGTGGGTAACTAGGGGCCAGGGCCATGGTGGGAGTTATAATACTTATTTACATGTACCCAGAGCTCACCATGTGTCAGGCACAGATCTTAGCATCTTAACATCTGGACTGTATTAATTCATTAAATCCTCACAAAGCTCCTAAGGGCTAGTACTTGGTTTTTTTTGTTTGTTTGTTTTTTGTTTTTTGGAAAATCAATGAATTTTAATGTTCTTTTTATCCTTGGGGGTAGCACTCTTGTAATGTCTATTTTACAGATAAAGAAACTGAGACACACAGATAAGATGACATCACTAGGCAATGGTTCAAGGCTGGCCATGTGGGCAAGCTATCTGTATCCTTGAGTTTCACAGGAATGGAAGAGGAGGGTAAGATAGAATTATGCATGTAGATCAGAAATAAAATACCCAGCACACAGGTTAACTTTCTGCTCCAATCAGATGCTTCCTACATGATTGCTGTGAGGGCTCCACCAATCACACAATAGAAAGGCTTACAGCAAATTGCCACATACTCAACCCTGAGAAAAGCAGCTGCACGAATTTGTTTTACCACTGTCAATCTATTCTGCCATCATGATCCTCTGCCAGACCCGGGAGGCAGGGGATCAGTGGCCTCTGTGCCAGGATGTGAGAGTGGGCCTGGTAGTATTACAAAACCAGGGCTTTAACACAAACTCTGTGTTTACTCCACAAAAAATGAAGTGGAAAGTTTGCAATTATATAGCTTATTTGAAACAAGGAGTCATCCAAACTTGGTAATGTGACTCTCAGATATGAACCAAACTGTGGGGGAGAGCTGAAGATATTTACTGCACAATTTAGAGGAACACATCACTCTCACACGTGCATGTATACACATACAGATAATACTGAATAAAATGCAATTGGATAACCTCACTTGGCTAACATACTTGTTGATATTTTTTTAGTTAAACTATATTTTAAGAAGAGCAAATCAGTTGACAATTTTGAAAAATAACACTATAATATACTGCCAAGTCTCATAACACTTACAATGATCTTACAAGTGAATATGTTTCTCTTTTCAGAAAGAATATAACCTGCAAAGATTATGCCTTGGCATGCTCATTTTTCTATTAACTATTTTTTTTTGAAAAATACAAGTTGATTTTCAAATGAATGTCTTGTTAGTTTTCCCTTCTCTACAAATAGAAGAAATTTCAGAGCTTAAAAAGTAAACTTCAAAATAAAAATTCCTCAAACTATGGATCAGTCGCTGGAGTATCATGAACTATCATATAAGCTTTGATGAATAGCAATCCTGAGTTGATTAGGCATTTAAGCCATGGAATTATAGAACTGTATTGGAGACTTAAAAATCATATAATTAGAGGTTTTTATTTTACAGATGAGGAAACAAATGACTCTCATAAGGTCACAAAGCTGGAAAGTCACCAAGATGAATTTATTCTTTCAATTGTCTTCTGCTATTGCTCTGCTACTCACTACATTGAAATGTTTTTTTCTTGAATATTTCTGAAGTATTTTTCCCCCACATATCAAATGAACACTAGTACTCAGCTTTACTCTTTAAAAATACAGGGGAAACAAAAGAATTGAAAGCAAAGACTGAAAGAGATATTTGTATATCCATGTTCATAGCAGTGTTATTTAAAACAGCTGAAGTTGGAAGTAACCCAAGTGTCTGTAGCTGGATAATGGATAAAAAAATGCAGCATATATGTACAATGAAATATTATTCAGCCTTAAAAAAGAAGAAAATCCTAACAAATGCTATGACATGGATGAACTTTGATGACATTATATTAAGTGAAATAGCCAGTCACAAAAGGACGAAATACTGTATGATTCCACTTATATGAGGTTCCTAGAGTAGTCAAAGTTATAGAGACAGAAAGTAGAATAGAGAGGCTGAGTCAAAATGGCAGAGAAGGTAAATTCTGAACTCACCTCCTCCCATGAACACATCAAAATTACAACTAAATATAGGACAACCATAGCTGCGAACCACCTGAAGACTAGCTGAACAGAATTTCTATGACTAAGGATATAAAGAAGAAGCCACACTGAGATGGGTAGAAGGGGCAGGGACATGGTCTGGTGAGGTCCCACATCCACTGTGTAGTGATTCATAAATTGGAGAAACATCTCAGCTATGGCGTCCCTCCTTGAGGAGCAAGAGGCCTGAGCTCTAAACCAGGCTCCCCAGCCTAGGGACCTGTACTGGGAAGAGGAGTGCCTATAACATCTGGCTTTGAAATCCAGTGGGGATTATGCCCAAGAGAGTTGAAGGGCAGTGGGAGACTGAGATACTGTTCTTAAAGGGCCTGCACAAAAACTCAGTTGCTCCAAGCTCCAGCACAAAGACAGTAGTTCAAGAAATGCCTGGGTCATACAGGGAGGAATTAAATTGGCAAATTTTAGGGCAAGGGCTGGAGAAACAGGGATTGGTGGGAATTCTCTCTGGGGATAGAAGCTCTGGTGAGTGCCACTGTTTCTTTGTTTCTTGCATTGTGTTCTCCTTCCACTTGGCTGGTGGGGCACAGATGGGCACCAAACCTATTATTCTCTATTAACTTGACTAATACTATTTGCCTCACCCTGGTGTTCCCTGACATCCTGCCCTACCAAACCCACTCGCCTTGACTGAAGCCTTCCTAAGCAGCCCCAGATCCATCACACACACATTGGCTTACGTTCACATCAGCATTTCCCAAGCAGCCCCAAGCTCAGCACAAGTATCGCAGGTCTTGGCTTATAGCATAGCTCCTACCAAGTAGCTCCAAGACTGCAACAAGTGGCAGACAGTCTCAGCTCACACCAGAGCCCCACCCAAGCAGTTCCACAACTGACACGTCTATGGGTGGCCTCAGCCAGCACTGGATCCCCTCCCATGTGATGTCTGCTCCATAGGACCAGCCCCCACATACCAGGTAGTTCACAGTAATAATGGCTGGTCCTCACAACCAGTTGGCCTGAGAGTCAAACCCCCTCACCTGTGCATGCAGAGCAATTGCAGCCCAACAACAATGGGAGGGCACACACAACCCATCCAGGGGGACATGCCTAGAGCACCTGGCTCTGGTGTCTAGGGAAGATTGTGTCACTGGGCTCCACAGGACATCTTCAACAAAAGGCCACTATTTCAAAACTGGGAGATGTAGAGGGTCTACATAGTAAATAGTAACAAACACAGAGAGACAACCAAAATGAGGAGATAGAGTAATACATTCCAAATGAAAGAATAGGACAAAGCCCCAGAAAAAAAATTAAACAAAATGACAACAAGCAATCCACCAACCAGATAAAGAGTTTAAACAATGGTTAAAAAGATGCTTAACAAATTTGGAAGAATAGATGAACTTACTATGAACTTCAACAAAAAGAAAGAAAATATAAAAAAAAACAATTGGAAATGAGGAATACAATAATTGAAATGAAAAAATACACCAGAGGAAATCAATAACAGATTAGATGAGGCAGAAGAAAAGTCTGTGATCTGGAAGACAAGGTAATGGAATCACCCAATGGAAACAGCAAAAACAACAAAAACAATTTTTTAAATGAGAATAGTTTAAGGGACTTCTGGGACAACATCAAGCATATCAGCATTCACATTACAGGCATCCCAGAAGGAGAAAAGAGAGAGAATGGGACAGAAAGCCTATTTGTAAAAATAATGCCTGGAAGCTTTCCTAACCTGGTGAAGGAAACAGACATCCAAGTCCGGGAAGCAGAGAGTCCCAAACAAGATTAACCCAAAGAGGCCCACACCAAAACAGACTATAATTAAAATGCCAAAAGTTAATGATAAAGAGAGAACCTTAAAAGCAGCAAGAGAAAAACAGCTAGTGGATCCTCCAAAAGGCTGTCAGCTGATTTTTCAGCAGAAACTTTGCAAGCCAGAAGGGACTGGCATGGCATATTCAAAATGATGAAAGAAAAAAACCCTACAACCAAGAATATTCTATCCAGCAAGGTATTAATTCAGAATTGAAGGAGAGAAAGAGTTTACCAGACAAGCCAAAGCTAAAGGAGTTCATCATCACTTAACCAACAGTACAAGAAATGTTAAAGGAACTTATTTAAGTGGAAAATAAAGGGCCAAAACTAAAAATAAGAAAAAATAGGAAAGAAAAAATATCTCACTGATAAAAGGCACATATTTAGTAACAGTCGTGGATCAATTATAAAGTTAGGATAAGGTAAAAAGACAAAAGTAATAAGATCATGTGTAACTACAATAATAAATTAAGGGATACATACACACAAAAGATGTAAAATATGATTTCAAAAACATAAACTCAGCAGGGTGGGGGAGTAAGTAAAAATTGTAGTGGTTTTAGAATGCATTCAAACTAAAGTGGCCATCAACTTAAAATAGACTGCTATAAACATAGCTTGTTATATATGAATCAGATGGTAACCACAAACCAAAACTCATGATAGAGACACAAAAAATAAAGAGAAAGGAATCCAAACAAATCACTAAAGAAAGTCATTAATGTGCAAGAGAAGAGAGCAAGAGAAGAAAAGAACTACAAAAACAACTAGAAAACAATTAATAAAATCTCAATAACTACATATCTATCATTAATTACTTTGAATGTAAATTGACTAGATGCTCCAATCTAAAGACACAGGATGGCAGAATGGATTAGAAAAAAACAAACCAAAAAACCAAGACTTATCGATATGCTGCCTACAAGAGACTCACTTCAAACTGAAAGACACACACAGGCTGAAAGTGAAGGGATGAAAAAAAGATATTTCATAAAGATGGAAATGAAAATAAAGTTGAGGTAGCAATACTTATATCAGATACAATAGGTTTTAAAACAAAGACTATAACAAGAGACAAAAAAGGGCATGAATAATGTTAAAGGAATCAATCCAACAAGAGGCTATGACACTTGTAAACATCTATACACCCAATGCAGTAGCACCTAAATAAAGCAAATATTAACAGACATAAAAGGAGAGACTTGACAGTAATACAATGATAGGGGACTTGAACACCCCACTTACATCAATGGATAGACAGAAAATCAAATGAAGGTAAAACCGTGTTTGCAAGGGGCTGGAGAGGACAGGAAAACTATTGTTCATTGCGTATAGAGTTTCAGCTGGGGAAGAAGTTAGAGATGAACAGTGGTGATGATTGGAAAAACAATGGGAATGTGTTTACCACTGACCTGTACATTTAATAATGGTTAAGATGGTAATTAATGTTATATGCATTTCATCACAATTAAAAATCATTTAAAAAATACTTGGGAAAAAATAGTTATCTCTGCTGTAGGTATAAAGGTTGACAAGGCCCTTATGATTGTGCTATCATTTTATTCTTTAAAAACTGTGGTTGATATGCCTTTTAACATGTGTTCATGAAAATGATACTTTTAGCATGTCAAACTGTCCTCTAAATGAAATTTGAATATGTTCTTGATCTACTTAAGTGGTTTACATTGTAGATTTATTAGATCTATCTGATAAAGGGGAAAAGATTAGGAGTGCATTTATTTCAGTGGCCAGAGAGCACAAGTTGAAGAATATAAGGTGCTGGTACCTTCTTCCCAGAGCTGGTGTGTGTGCTCTAATTGCATTTGTGCATTTTGGACATTTTCAGCATGCTTTGAAGAAAAATACGAGTAACACAGTACATCTTGACTTTTTCCACTGGCAAATCAGCTGTTAGAAATTCTAACAAGAAAGTTGGGGGCTAAATTCTAATTCTTAGGTCTATGTTCTAGGGATAAGAAAACAATCTATTTATATATGCTGCTTTAATTTAGCAAAGTATAGCATAAAACCTACAGATTGTGAGGAGATGTCTCATTTTTTTGTAGGGAAGAATGTATAATCTTTATCTAGGCTTTTTTCAGAGGTCATTGTAAATATTAGTGAATTATTATTTTTACTTTGGATGGGAAAATATTATAAGAGAACAAAGTATTTCCAGTGTTCACTTCTGTATGTCACCTGGAATGGAGAATTTCGGATGATTAATATTAATTTTTAAAAACCTCATCTTAAACCAATTTGTAAATATAGCTTTTTCACAATTTGCTAACATAGAGTTAAGCTGTAATTCTTTTTTCAGATGTTTAGAACTTATGACACATCTAAAAGGTAAATTTGGCATTAAACCAACATTTTACTATTGTCAGCAGAGTCAATATATCATATTCCCAAAAGAGTAAGAATTGTGTTCCTCTCCGCCTCAAATATCATTAACAAAACTGACAGCAAAGCGTTAATTCCAGAATGGTTCCAGTTATTATTGATGTGTAAAGCAGAAGGGACTGAGCCTGATTGTCAGATGTCAAGTCAGGTTTCCATTACTGACAAATACAAACCTGCACAGTTTAACTTGTAAAGAAGGGCCCAACTGATCAGAACATTGTTGGTGAGAAAAAAGTATAACAACAACAACACGATTATGGCATCTTTTCAGAATCTTGCTTTTAATCATAAAAAGGAGAAAACAGAAGTTTAAATAGAAACAAGGATGCTTTAGGGACAAACCAAAAACAAGGAAAGGTTTAATACAGTAAGAATTACATTTTAGTCTTCTTTCCTCTTTTACTAAAAGAAATACAACATTCCTCACGTTTGTTACACTGGTGAGGGCAGCTTGACTGTTTTTTAGGTTCATCTTCTCTGGGTCCGTGGAAATTTCCATAGAGACAGATTCCAACTCTTTGCTCCAGTTCCAAAGTGAGACAAGCATGTATCGCAATGTTATGGGCTGTCTTCCAAGTAGGGTTTTGATGACTTCTATTGGTAGACTCAAACATGTATTTTATTTTTTTTAAGAGGATGATCTTTTCTTTACCCTTTCGAGTGCTAAGAGATGACTGACAATGCTGGTTGCTTAACCGACCTCCTAATGGAACCCTAACTTTTTTTCAGGGAAAGTTTTGCCCTGCTCGAAAATTTTCTCATCCTCCTCCTTCCCCATCCCCCACCTCCTGGTCATCACTTTCACCACTCCCCACCCCACTACACTTTGTAGCTAAAGGTGACTGTGACAGTTTGGGTCACCGATATGGAAGTGGGAGTTGCTAGGTAGAGCTTCTTGGCAAGCTCTTCAGAAAGGAAACTGACTCACTCAGCTGGTGGCCTGCCCTTTGCCTCCCCCTTCCTATTTGAAACAAAGTTGGAGTGGAGGAGCCATCTTGGGACCCTAACGAGATGAGCTCGCCCTGAGGACATGTTGAGCAGAAATATAGAAGAAACTAGATCCCTGTTAGCTGCCTGAAGCCAAGGATCTGCTCTGGACAGCTTACCTCCAGGTTTCTGGTTACATTAAAATAATAATAATAATAATAATAATAATAATAATAATAATACAGTAATACCTTGGTTTGCGAGCAATTCGTTCTGGAAACAAACTACTTGTATTGCAAGACATCACTCATTTACCACATTAAAATGTATTAGAACTGTTTGCTCATCTTGTGGAACACCAGCAAACCATGTTACTCGCAATTCAAGGTTTTACTGTAATAGTAAATATAATAATAATTAATAATAATAATAATGGTAGTCATACCCCAAATTTGCTTAAGCTCTCTCCTTTCAGCTGCCTGTTACTTAGACAAGTTCACTTACTATTCACAGGCATATTTTAGAGCCGAAAATTCAAAAGGAAAATATGCTAGAGTCTTTAATGAATAATATTTCCCTAGGCTAACTTGCTTAATTATGAAGATGTTTAGTTAATATACAAATTATGAAGCTTGAAATAATTGGCTCTGATCAGCTTCCTCATTATTATCATTAAAGAGATTTTTATTCAGAACTCATTTGCATGGGGAAGCCTGCTCGGCTATTTACCTGGTGAATGGTTCTCTATATTGGAAGCCTCTGTCCATTTTAGAAATCATCGCGAGAGTCTGAAGTCTTCAGTATAACAAGAGCAAGGGTAGAGTTTTATAAATGAATGGCTTTCTTGGAGGTGTCGCGGCATTTTGAGGCTGTTTTCATGAGAGGTATTATAAATACTCTTTTACTAAGACTAGTTATTTATGATATTTGATATAATTTAATACCTTTATATATAAAAGCAAATTCAAACTTATCACATCATGATATGGTTTGCAATAATGTCATTCTTGTCCCAATTCCTGTATGCATTCTTGAGTGGGACTGAAATGATGAAGTTAACAGTTAGCAAGCAGGGAATTTCTTCTCACTCTAGGCATGCCTATGGGTGTTTTACATACATTGTGAATGTCATCTATTCTGTTTCTTGAGGCAGGAAAACCAGTTGAGAACTGCCTTATACGCAAAGAGCAAAGCCCTCTAATGAGTACCTTTGGCAGCACCTGGACAGCTGATGGAACCTCTGTTCTGGCTGTTCTCGAAGTTCATAGAGATGGCTGGGTACTAACTCTTCAGGGATGTATCATTATCTCAAGGGCAGGGCTTGGAGTTTTTTTGTTTACCCAAAGTGGCATGAAATAAAAACGTTGAGAAACACTGCTGTAGAGCCTTAGTATAATATGTCTCTCTCGGCTTATGTGCAGTCCAAAGAATTGGTAGCGGTGGCCTGCAACTTCACTGAATTGAGACGTTTGATGAGGCTGTGTTCAGGCCCAGTAGGGGGCAAGAACAGTGATTATCTTCCTGGCCTCTGGGCTTGGCACCCCTTGTCCCATTACCACCCCTTACCTTTTTGCTGATTAGGGCACTTACGTTGAGGTCATTTCCATTAGCCCGAGTAAACAACCTTGGCTGCTTCCTTTGCACTGTGTCTTGAGTATTATATAAATCTGTATTTATTTTCAATCTGTATTAGTCAGGATTAGTTTCAGCTGCAAATAACAGTCCTCAAATACCAGTGGCTTAAACCATATAAAAGTTGAATTCTCTTTTAAATAAAGTAAATCTGGACATAGTGAGCCAAGGACTGCCATGGTCCTTCTAGTTCTCTGCTCCACTTGGAGGGGGTCTACATTTTTATATTTTGTACAGCAGGGTGAGGAAAGACGGAAAAAAGGCTCACTCTCAGCTCTGTACAGAAACTTTCTGTGAATACTATATACTATTTCGGTTTTGTATCATTGGTCCGAACTTTGTCGCATAGTCACAACTAACTGCAAGGGAGGAAAAAAAAAATACAGTCCTGTATCTGGATTCATGGACACACTCAAAGTAAGGATTTTGTTATTAAATTAGGGGAGAATGACTACTGGAAAACAATAGCTGTTGCTACTGCCATTTGGTAATAACTGTAATTGAGGGTATGCTTATTTGTAAATGCACTCATTTCAACATATGGGCAGTAACCCTTGTCCTATTTAGCACCTGAAATGCTTTCTCCACTTCCGAGGGATTTATGGAAGCCAGATGGTGGCTGGTTACCAGCCACAGGCTTTACATTTTCTCCACTGCTTTTGTTTATCTTGATTCTATAGGTGAAAGGGCTCTCTAATTTATCTTTTTTTGCTTCCAGGCCCCATTCCATTTAGCGAAATTGCTTTTCAGATAGGTTACACCTCTCCTTCCCCTGCCATGTTGGATACTTGCTTATTTCTGAAAATTATCAGAGTGTTTTTTCAAGATAGATCCTTTTGTAGGACACATTCCAGTAGCTCGATCTTGACATGTATTTTTAAACTCTGGTTTCTATCTTGGGGGGAAAAAAACAGTGAAAAGTAGTAAAAAAATGTTCCAAACTCTTTTGATAAGATTTTAAAAATGACACCTAGGGATTATTAGTGGCAATTGTTAGGCAGAAGAGATCCTTTGTTTCAGAGGGAGTGATGATATCCTCTTGCTACTCTCCCAAAGGGCCAGAGTTGTAGGGCATCTCCCCATCCAGTGACGTCCAGTGGCTCATCAGTGAAAGGTCATAATAGGCTTCACAACTGGACTATTTAATTCCAGATTTCCTGACTTTTCCCAAGAGTAGATTTCAGTATTTAACATATTTATTAGTTGTAGTTCTATTCCTGGAAGGGATAGGATTTCAAGAATAGATTAAGGTATGAAGGAGTGATAATTCTGAGTGTAAAGATAATACATATACCTATCAAGAAAATGAAGAAAAATGTCTTTTTCTTTGATTCTTCTGCTACTGAGAAAGTCGTGGTGGTGTCATTTATTTATGTTTGGACATTTTGGATAGAACAGTGCATTGTTTACTGGGATGGGACTTTAGGAGATTTTGCTATCTTAAAGAACTGTCACTCTTTATTTTATTAAGTCCATGAGACCAAAGGCACCGCATTGCCACAAGAGTAGAAGATATGTTTTAACAACTGCTCAACAATTCCCATATGGCTCTCTTTAATTCAACTCAATTCAGTTCACTGCAATAAATCAATGGAATTCAATTTAATTAAATACTTATCAATTTTATAGAGGTGTTAAAGAGACCATTTTATTTAGGGACTGTATGTATATGTGTATATACACACACATATATACATATACATGTATATATATGTATATATGTGTGTATATATACATGTATATATATATATACATATACATATACATGTATATATATATCTGTATATATACATGTATATGTGTGCATGTGTGTGTGTGCATATGTGTGTATACAATATAAGACAGGCTATGTCTTAATGCCAAGATGTTTGTAAAAGGACATCATTGTATCTGCACCACAGTAATTTACAATTGCATTTGTGGAAGGGAGTCCCTGAAAGACCACATGGAGATGCCTAGTTGCAGGTAAGGATATATCTTATTCCTTTGCAAAGGTGAAAATCTGAGTAGATAATTATTTACAGAGAAAGAAGTCAGTATGTTATCAAAACTTTATTGCATAATATTATTTATGCATACTATATATAAATTAATGTTATATAAATAAAACATTCATAATATTAATAAATTAATATTAAAGGTGGTTGACAGTGGGTTGGGGGATTTTAGTGCTTTTATTTTATCTCTTAAACTTTTCTGTATTATTGGAATTATTTATAGTGAATGTGTATTATTTATCTATTACAAAACTATAAATGCAGCAGCTGACAATTTTCATCATTATTAAAGAAATCTGGGTATTAAATTAATGATGTCTTAAGAGTAGGTCACAATCACCACTAGACTTTTTTTTATTTGCATATTCCCTTTTTTCATTAGTCTCCCCAGTTCTCTAAAATAATTAAGAAAAGGTGTGCTATTAAGCATAATGCAAGTAATAAAATTTGGGTTCCACAGGTGCATTCACAGTGATCTTGGGTCAGAATATCCATTGTCATGCCATGGCCCAGGTGGCTGGTCAAGACTCCTGACACTGTGGGGCCTGAGACTGAGTACTCAGTGTTTGGGGTTCTAGCACAATCCTGGACATTCACAAGGTTTTAGGTCTTATTCTTTTTAATGGTAACTTCCAGTGGGAAGCATGATTGAAGAAAAACTCTCCATGCCAATAGCAGAAAAAATAAGAAGAAAGGTTTATTGAGTCCAATAGGCAAAGGCTGATCTGAGGTTTCTGATGGTTGCTAATAATGAAAGTCAGTGAAGCAAAGTGGCAGCAACTTTCACTTAGAGTCAAACCATGGCTTTGCCATTTGTGAAGTGGCTCTCTCGACCTCAGTTAGCTTATCTGTGAAGCAGTGCTGATGATATTTGTGTCTACCTCAGAGAGGTGCTGTGGGGATTGAGATCATGTCTGCGGAGTGTTTTATATAATGCCTGCCACGAAGGGCAAATGAATGTCAGCAAATAACAAGGGCGGTGGTAATGATTTATACAATCGCGTTGGAGGCTTTTTAAGGTCAACAAGGTCTTTTTCCCCCCTTTCTTTGTAATCTCTCCTGAAGAATCTGTTGTAAACCTCTTACCACAGTGGATCCAAAACATATGTGGTGAATTGACTGAAATGTAAGAGAGGATGTTAACTAGATTGGCATCATCTGGATAAGAGTGTTAGCCAGTACCTGGTACTCGGGTACTCAGTGTCGAGGAGAGGCACCCACAGAGAACATGGTTAATTTAGGGCTGAATGCTAGTTGTAATATGACCTTTTATCCACACCACTTAAGTTGTGGGCCTCATGAAGATGGTGATGTTTGTTCCCGAACCTGTTTATTCAAATTGTAATCACTATTGTAATTATAAAATGTAAGTAAATTTATGTGAACCAAAACAATGAAGTTGAAAAGAAACTTGTTATTTCAATGAGAACTAAGTTGAAAACAACTTACATAGAGTTGCTATAAAGGAAATGCAGTTGATTAGATTTGGTGGAGACAACTATGAATATTGTGGGAAGGGGATTCTAGAAATCTAGAAGTGATTTGAGTTCAGACTGCTTCACAAATGTGTATAAGTTGCTCCTACAGAAAAATGGGTGATGCATTTTGGATGTGATTTAAGCAAGAATGCCAGTGTTGAGGTCCCTGATCTCAGCTCTATATCAGAAAAATGGCAAATGAGCATTAAAATGTTTGAGATAAGCATGTACTTTTTTTGTTTGTTTTTTGTAATTCCTTGTTTTAATTGATATATTCTATACTGGTCCAATGAACAGCGAGTGCAGCCAGAGAATAACGTGTCAAGTAAAAGGATTATAATTCATGTGGGACATATTTTTGTTAACTTTTATGGTAAACAATGACATTGTATGCTTGACAAGTGCCTGACTCTGAAAGGTGTTGAGAGAGTCGACTTTGCTGATTCATGCTAAAACAACTTTACTTCTTTCCTAACCAACTTTCTCTAACTGAATTTTGTAAAGGCAGATGTTTTTCATTTGATCTTATCAGAGAAATGAAGAACAAACAATAATCATGAAATGTAATGAGACTGTTTCTTAAACCATGACTTTTTGTGTACCTTGCAGAGCAGTGGCATTCGACTTTTCCCTTCTTCCCAGTCCCTTCCCCTTCCTTTGTATATGCAAGCTATTTTGCACACTGAGGACTCTTTTTCCTAAGCTCTTGTTTTTGTTTTCAGAGTTGGAGGCATCTGTGGTTCCAGATAAATCTTAAAGCCACACTGCTGTGAATTGCTTGGCACATCAAGCTCTCTGCTGTCTCAGGATTTCCCAGATGCTCTTGCCTCTGCTCAGCTTTTCCTCACAGTGCTAGCTCAGTTAGCTCCCCGTTTTCATGAGTTTGCACAGTAGTGGGGGAAAAACACAATAAGTAAATAAACCACAGATTTCTGGGAGGGGAGGGAAGGGGCTGCAGATTGAGTCGAGTCACCAATGGCCAGTGATTTAATCAACCATGCCTATGTAATGAATCCTCCGTAAAAACCCTAAACAGAGGGGGTTAGGAGGGCTTCTGGGTTGGGGAACCCAGGGAGATTCAGAGAGAGTGGTGTGCTCAGAGAGCGTGGAAGCTCCACGCCCTTTCCCCAGACTTGCCTTGTACATCTCTTCCATCTGGCTGTTCCTGAGTTATATCCTTTTATAATAAACTTGTAACCTAGTAAGTAAAATGTTTCTCTGGGTTGTGTGAACTGCTCTAGCAATTAATCAAGCCCAAGGAGGGGGTCGTTGGAACCTCCCATCTATGGCCTGTTGGTCAGAAGCACAAGTAGCAACCTGGACTTGTGATTGGCAGCTGAAATAGGGTGGAGGGGGGTGCAGTCCTCTAGGACTGAACCCTTCATCTGTGGGATCTGATGCTATCTGCAGGTAGATAGTGTGAGAACTGAGTTGAACTGTGAGACACCCAGCTGGTGTACCAGAATTGCTTGGCGTGGGGGAAAAAAACCCACACATCAGAATTGGTGACTAGAATCGTTAGCTATTAATACGGATATTATGAAAGCTTTCATTTCTGGTGATTTCTTACCTGCAAAACCCAAAATGCCCCTATTTGTTCAGCACAGTGCCATTTCCCATCATTGCCTCAAAATGTTCCAAGTTTCTCTTACAGGTTTTTTTTTTTTTGGTTTGGTTTTTTTGTTATGTGGGATGGCTCTAAAATTTGAGAAATGAAACTGAGAAACCCTGCAACTGCTTCTTGATCAGTCTCATATGGTGTGTATTGCTGGGTCTCTGTGTGTTGCTAACTACCATTGCTGGTCCATCGGCTACGTTTTCCTGAGGGTGGTTCAAATCACCGTGTTGGTGATGTCACTCTCACCACTTCTGCTGAGATCGGTGTGGTTCTGATAAGTGATGCGTATGGTAGCAATTTGCATCATGCTGTGCTATCTGAAACTCCTCTAATGTACATTTTTTATAGCAACTCAGTTCTAAAGTCCAGCAACCCCCGTACTCATTTCAGACCTCTCTCTCTGAAGCCTGATCACACAGAGGAAAGGAGGTCCTCACTGATCAAAATTCCTCATTGATGTAGGCTCCAGCTCTTTATTTGGAAAGGGTTTTGGTATATTGGCTAATACAGAGCACAAAAATTAAAATGAAGATCACAATTCACATCCACTATATTCGCAAAGGTCCTATTGCCTGATGCACTGAATATTAATCAGAATTATAAGTAAAGGGCAATCCATTTGGGGCTCAGGCCTCTCTCTCTGTCATTCTTGCTCCTGAAAATTTTTCAATTGCGATTGCATTTATAAAATAGTAACCTTAGAATCTCAGGATTATGAGGCTGTGTGGCTTTCCCTTTCAAAACATATCCCAGCGTCTCCATTCACAGATTGAAAGGCTTAACAAAGGGCTTGTTAACAAACACCTTAGTCATGGTCTCAACTAGGCCTTTTCACTAAAAATCGATGAAACTATGCCTTTGAAATTCCATGTGAAATCTACCACATTACTTCATCTAATACATGACAATCTTCAGTATGAGTGTGAGAAACAGTCAATGAGAATTAGATTGGTAAAGATGATGGTGCAGACTTCAGGGATATTGGGCAGCATTCAAATCATTAATTGGAATTGGATAAAATTTCAGAATTTTGAAGACAAAAAATACTGAACTGGAGTAAACGGAAGGCTCACTGGGACTACTTGTAGGAAATAGAATTTGCTGCCTTTCAGTTAATGATTTGAATCGTGCCCAGCATCCCTGCGGTCATCAGCATCAACTTCATCATTGTAATTATCAAACTCACACTGAGAATGGTGGTATACAGTAGTAGGTGCTTTGGTGCTTTCTATTGCTCTAAATCCTGGCTTATTTAGAGCTTGTTAACGGTGTCGTCTTGGTTTTTAATTGGTCAGCTGTCAAAAACCTGGAAAATACTGAATCGTCTCCCTGAGCAAAATTGGTGCTTCTCAGCTTTAGCCTTGAGTTTACAGTGAGAATAAGACAGAAGCTTGTCCGACTGGGAAGCAGTGGAGCTGGAACAAGTCAAAGGCCTCCCTCAATCCACTTACAGTTCTTCATCTCATCAGGGCGATTTGCCTGTCACTGTCCATATGGTGCCCGAGGCAAAGGGTTAGTGCAGCTGAGGGTGACATACCCGACAGCAGCGGCTGCAGCAATTACCTGCGAGTCACATTCTATTTGCAGTCTGGATGGACAGATGGAAGAGGCTACAGGTCAACATGAAGTTTTTTGGTCAGACATGGCAAATACAGGAATGAAGCTATGACCACAGCGGTCATTTAAATATAAGCTGTTATAATCTGTCCATGCACCCTTGCTTATGTCCTTCTGTTTCTGAAGTTCTTAACTTGTAGAACCCCTTCATGGAAGCATATTTCTCAGGAGCCTGACTTTCCTCTAGGTGAAGCAGGCTTCACTCAAGCACTATCAGAGGTGGGGAGGGAGCAGGAAGGAGGGATGAAGGGAATACACTAAAGTGATTTAAGGATGACTTTTTAAAAATGAATTCAAATCATTGGTAAAAGTACAAATGAGGAGAAAAGAAATATGAAAAGGTATACTGAAAGTAGAATACCCAAGAGGAAAATAAAAAGAACAGATAATGTTACTGTGTTTCCCTGAAAATAAGAACTGGAAAATAAGCCCTAGCATGATTTTTCAGGATGCTCATAATATAAGCCATACCCCAAACATAAGCCCCAGTTAAGATCGCCAGCCAAACGTGACTGTTTGAGTAAATGTAAATTTTGTACATGAATAAATGAATAAATGTAGGTTGTTGGAGCAAAAATTAATATAAGACCCGGTCTTATTTTCAGGGAAACATGGTAGCAGCAAACCTGAAGAAGGTCTTAAAATATCACAGAAAGGAAAAGGGAACAAAAGGACAACTAAATGCACAGTACTCATATTATACCCTATGACCAAGCAATTCCACTCCTAGATAGATGCCCAAGAAAACTGAAAACATGCCTACACAAATGCCTGTACACAAGGTTCACAGCAGCATTACCCATTATAGCCCAAATCTGGACATAATCCAAATGTCCATTAACTACTGAACGGACAAAAAAATATATGGTATATCTATACCTGGAATATTACTTGATAAAATGGAATAAGGTACTGATATATACAACAACATGGATGATTCTTGAAAACATTATGCTAAATAAAAGAATCTAGTCACATATTGTATTTTTTGTATTTTGTACCATTTTGTATTTATGTGAAATGTCCAGAATAGGCAAATTTATAGAGACAGAAAATAGATTGATAGATTAGGACTAGAGAGAAGAGGAAATGGGGGGGGGGAAGGGGAAGATTGTTAATGGGTGTAGGGTTTCTTTTTAAGCCGATGGAAATGTTCTAAAATTAGATAGTGGTGATGATTATATAACATTGTGAAAATATTAAAAACCACTAAATTTTACACTTGAAAATGCTGAATTTTATGGTATGTGAATTTATCTCAATAAAGCTGCTATTTACAAAAACCCATTGTATTATTTCTCTTCAGTTTTCTAGGGTCTTCTATAGGGATAAGCCCTAGCAGTATGCCTGAAGCATAGGCAGGGGTGAAGAAAAAAAAGGGAGGGGAAAAGGGACTTAGAAAAATAAAAGGAGGCATTGGAAGGAGGTAGATATAGAAGAAAAGGCAACAGAAGAGACAGTTTCGATCAGGCTTGTTAAACTGCAAGGACCAGAGACCCACTCCAGTTAACTCAACAAAAGGACCCATTGGTAAAGACACATGGAGAGGCCTTGAAATGGCAGGTCTTGGCACAAAGGCAGACCTTGCAAGCAGCTCCGCCATCTCCCTCACGGACTGCATATTCTCTTTCTTACCTGATGCTTCTACTTCTGTCTGTGTATTTGATCCATTTGTTTCTAATATCTGACTTTTTCTCTCTCTCCTAACTTCAGCCTACATGTGACTTTGACTTGCAGCGTTCCTTCCAAACATGCCTCTGTCTCACAGTGTTTTTAGTACAATCTTTGCCGCCTACTTCAGTGAGTATATGACTCAGTCTCTGTTTCCTGATTCCAATTTCCTAAGAGCCTAATTAGTTCAGCTCATGTTTGCAATCCAAAACCTGGATCATAGGCCACTGGTCCATTAGCCAGTCTTAATAGACCCTCCTTGGATCATGGGCCTACCCCTAGAAAAAGTAGCATTAGCTAAGAGCAGAACAGTGGGTGTATCTGGTTCATGAGGGGCACAGCAGGTTGGAGGGAAGAGAGAAGGAAGAGGGAGAAGCAATTTGCCAAAGGACACTATGGATGGGCAGTAGAAAACACCCCCCAGGGAGAAAGGAGGTACACTGGAGACGGAACTCTAGTCAATCATCCCTCCCAAATCGTATCTACTCTTAAAAAATGTGAAGTCCTTGCTCTGACTACTATTCAGAGGAAGACAGTCATTACCCATGTTATCACTTTGGTTTGGACCTGAACATTATCTTTTTGCTAAATTTCTAAAGACTATTTTTACCTCCATTTTCCAAAGTTTCAGTTTTCCTACAGACATTCACATAATTGAAGAAAACAACAAAAAGGACCTTGAAATGGAATCCAAGCAACTGATGTTCAATATTTGTTAAGGAAAATTTCTGTTCTATTTCTTACCTCCCATGTAATGCCCTGGATAACACTACTATCACATATAAAAACTATAACCTTGCAACTTCACTTCTAGGTATATGCCCAAAAGAATTGAAAGTAGGGGCTCAAACAGATACTTGTACATCAATGTTCATAGCAGCATTATTTATAATAGCTAACATGTGGAAATAACCCACATGTTCATTGACAGATGAATGAGTAAACAAATTGTGGTATATACAGATGATGGAATATTATTTAGCCTTTAAAAAAGAATGAAATTCTGACATGTACTATAATATGAATAAACCTTGAAAATATTATGTAAGTGAAATACATTAGATACAAAATGACAACTATTGTATGATCCCATTTATATTAGGCATCTAGAAAGGCAAATTAATAGACAGAAAGTAGAATAGAGATTACCAAGGCCTGGGGTATCTTAATCTGTTCAGGCTGCTTTAACAAAATACCACAGACTGAATAGCTTATAAACAACAAAAACTTCTTTCTCACAGTTCTGGAGGCTGGAAGTACAAGATCAGCATAGAAGGGTGAGGGTCCTCTTCTCTTCTGGGTCACAGATTTCTCTTTGTAACCTCACATGGCAGAAGGGGCTAGGGAGCTCTGTGACATCTCTTTTATGAGGGCTCTAATCCCATTCACCAGGGCTCTACCCTCATGACCTAGGCAACCCACCCACTAAAGGCCCCATATCCTAATACTACCACATGGGGCGTTAGGATTTCAACATATGAATTTTCAGGGGACATGAACATTCAGATGACAGCATGAGAGGAAAAAGGGAATGGGAGTTGTTTAATGGATACAGACTTTCTGTTTAGGATGATAAAAAGTTCTGGAGATGGGGCCGGCCGAGTGGCTCAGTTGGTTAAGGGTGCGAGCTCTGAGCAACAAGGTCGCCTGTTCGATTCCCACATAGGCCAGTAAGCTGCGCCTGAGCTGAGCTACCACTAAGCTAGTGAGAGTGTGTGCTCTTAGCAGCAAGCTTGCTGGTTTGACACCCGTATGGGATGGTGGGCTGGGCCCACCGCCACCCCGTCCACCCCCATCCCGCAACTAGATTGAAAAGCGGCGACTAGACTTAGAACTGAGCTTGTGCCCTGCACAACTAAGATTGAAGGACAACAACTTGACTTGGAGCTGATGGAAAAACCCAATGTTCCCCTTCCCCAATTCCCCAACACAGTCCCCCTCCTCAATTCCCCAATTAAAAAAAAAAAACTTAAAAAAAAAAAGTTCTGGAGTTGGATAGTGGTGATGGTTGTAGAACATTGCAAATGTACTTAATGCCACTGACTTGTCCATTGAAAATGGTTAAAATGGTAAATATATGGCATGTATATTTTACTACAAAAACATATCCAGGAAGAAGAACAACAAAAACTATGTAATTTGCATGAGTGATTCTTGCTGAAAATAATTTCAATTTTCATGAAATCATCACAAGGTTGTAGTCTCCACTAGATCCTCCTACATAGGTGTTCCTATAGAAATAAGACACATGGTGCCCCATCCCCTCCAGTATTTCCTCTGCTGCACAGTTAACATGGGGTAAAGCTACACCTAGGCCTTTTCAATACACATACAGCAACCCACTTCAGTCTGGTGAAAACATCAGGCCCTGCATGGCATCTTAATAATTACATTATTGTTAAAACATTTGAACATGTAGTACCATGTTTCTTTTAGAAAAAGACATGTTGCTTGTTTCATCTTTTCTTCTGTTTTGGTTTTTATATATAATAATGTTTGATTGGCTCATGTAAAACTGTTCAAGTTATAAATTCTAAGTTACTAAAACACAGAGCCATGAGTATCAGGCAGAAGGCAGGGGTTTCCTGCCCCACTTCCCCCGATTCTCTGCCATTACTTTCCTTTGAAAGAAGAGTTTTTCTTGTAACAAAAATGAAATATAACTCTCTTAGACTTGCTTTTTAAAATATAGTTTTTGGATTATAACTAAAAGAGGCTGTTGGTGGCCAAGAAATAGTAGTAATTAGAATTTTTAAATAAGGGAAGGGTAGATTTGCCAACTACCCCACACATAAGTGTTGACCCATAGACATTTTAATAGTTGAGTGTTGTGATGTGCACTTCTTTGAGAACTGGCAGATCAGCAAGGATCTAATGCTTTCAGGAGCAGTAGAATTTAAATACTTTAAATGTGCTTTTAATTTTAATGGTGATTATTTTTATTATCATTGTGCATGCATTTCTGTTTTGTTTTGTTTTTGTGGACATCTTTGAAGTGAAATGAAGTCTCAGTACTCCAACACCTTTTTCTCTTTCTCTTTCTTTCTCTCCAGCTCAGTCCTCTTGCTTCCCTCTTCTTTCCATCATGCCCACAGCCAGATAACACTTTCCTGCTGAGAAATTTTTAAAATCACCACACAGCTCTAGCAAATGAGGACTGTCATAGTTTTTGGATGAGAAAATCTACTGCAGCTCACACAGATCTAGGAGTTGATAGCGGTTAATTGACAGCCGGAAAGACTTGGTCTCCTGGCAGAGTTAGAGGGAGGGTGAGCCCTGTGGGTTTCATTTGGGCAGAGATAAAACAGGTTTTTATTCAGTACTCATGGAGAGAGCATAATTAACCTTTTAGAAGTTTAAGGATGATCAAATTGTTATTCATTTTGCAAATGAGAAGAGAGTTTCCCTTCCTGCCAGCAAAATGCCAGTGCGGATTTCAAGGTCACTGGATGATCTCTTTGAGGGAAAAGCAGTGAACACACACACACACACACACACACACACACACACACACATTGAGAAATGTCACCATGAAAACATTCAGGAATGAAAAGGAACAAATGTTCTTTTCTATCAAGCTTCATAATAAAAATCGGAGCTAATGTCTGCTGCACATTCACATGGGCCTATTGGATTATAATGGCGTTACTCTTGTTAGGGAAAACAGAATATATGATTCCTATGCTCTGGTATGTTCTGATGTTTTTTAGAGAATGGGGGAAGGGCTTTTTGAGGTTTAAGCATGTTTTAAAGATGGTGTGCATAACATTGCTACCACATGAGAACTCTGTGGTGTAAATAATAAACTCTAGTGCTTCAAAAACTTTTTAAAAAGGATTTAGCCAAGTCTATGCATGAAAGGAAGTGGTTTTCACTAGGCATCATGCTTTAAAGATGACTGTCTTGTTATGTGAATGACCTTATTTTGCAGCTATGTGCTTTGCCACATCACAAACAACATTTCATCCACTATTCACTATTGCTTAGGAAAAAAACACTCTGTGGCTAGTCTCTTAAAAAAAAAAAAGTGTGATAATTTCAAATACAGGAAAATTGCAATAATGGTACAAAGAACAAATGATAGTACAAAGTATACCCTTCACCCAGATTCACTAGTTTTTAATATGTTGCCGTGCACAAATATATGTATATATCTGTATACAGATTATTTTATATATATGTGTGTATATATATACATACACACACACACACACACACACACACACATATATATATATATATATGGTTGTCGGAAAAGTCATGATGTATGTTTCCTATGTTTATCGTTGCAAAA
The DNA here is from genome assembly GCF_001890085.2 of Hipposideros armiger. Lineage (NCBI taxonomy): Eukaryota > Metazoa > Chordata > Mammalia > Chiroptera > Hipposideridae > Hipposideros > Hipposideros armiger. The sequence continues at coordinate 2,896,306 of NW_017731371.1, forward strand.
ATGTGTCATGACTTTTCCGACAACCGTATACACACACACACACACACACACACTGCTACATAATGAACATGGGTTAAAGCCACACATATACATACATATGTATATAATGATTATATGATTGATATTTCTGAACCGTTGGAGAGTAAGTTGCAGACACAGTGTCTCTTTACCCCAAAATAGTTCAGTGTATATTTCCTAAGAAGAGGGATATTCACTCATATAACAATGGTACAAGGATCAAAATGAGGAAGTTAAATATTGACACACTACTGTTATGAAATCTACAGATCTTTATTCAAATTTTGCCAGTGGTCCCAATGATGTCCTTTGTGGGAGAGTCTTTTCTTTGTTGGTTTTACCTTAAGAATAACAACCTTCTGGAAGCTGTTCTTACATATCTTAAGAGAAGGCTAGATAAGATTTCTTGAATAGTTTAGAAAACATGTTGACTGGGCCGGCTGAGTGGTGCGGTGGTTAAGAACTGGCTTGGGACACCAGAGGGCCCCAGTTCGGATCCCACATATGACAGTGACACTGCCCTCCACAGCTAAGATGCTGAACAACAGCTCAACCTGGAGCTGGGCTGCCGTAGGCTGCAGCCCCTGTGGCAGTGGGTTGCCATGGGCTACCATATGTAGCCAGCAGCCAGCGTGAGCGGCCAGCAGCCGCAGTGAGCGGCCGTCCAGAAGCCGGCAACTGATCTGCCTCGCCCGGGAAGAGTGCAATGATGGTGCCAACTTGGGCCAGTGAAGCAACGTCCTCCACAACTAGACTGAAGAACAAAAGGACAGCAACTTGTCTGTTCCCCTTTCCCTAATTCCCCAGCACTGTACCCATCCCCCCAATTCCCCAATAAAAATCTTAAAATAAAACCCAAAAAACAAAAAACAAAACCCATGTTGACTATACATACATATTTGGATTTTTTCTCACTCTGTGGTACACAGCTTTGTGCAGAATCAGTCAGTGTCCTTCCCCTTATTCCAAATTCAAAGTTTATGATTCATTGACGAAATAATCAGGGCCTACCCTCTTCTTCACAACAGTTTTGTGAGCGAAGGTGACAGGCACACAAAGGAAATATTAAAGGGAATATGACTGAGAGAAGAATGGGGAGAACACGAATGCTAAAGCATGATCGATAGTTTACGAAGTCTTTTCACATATATTAGATGTGCACAAATTTTACTCAGTCCTCTACGGGTCCCAAGTCATTCATTTTTCCCCTCACAGTTACTCCTACTTCCTTCTATTGTTTTCCATTTCATGGGAACAGTGGCATCTTCCTGCAGGAAACACGCTCAGCTAAGCTGACATAAAGTTTATTATAGGTTTCCTCAAATTGTCTAACTCAAACTCATTGTTGAGAGGAAAGCATGCAAAACAGTCAACGTTATTATGGAGATGTTGGAAGATGACAAACTAAGGCAAAGCCAGTTTCTACACATTTGCTAAAGGAGAAGATGCCTGGGTACATGATTTATATTGTCTGTAGATGGAATCCAGCGTTCAGGAGAAATACAGCTCCTCCTGGTACTGAGACCTAAGAGAAGTTTCTCCAGCAGGAAGAAAGAAGACGTTTGTAATGAAGTAAACAATGTCCTTGACAACATCCTTACAGGAAGGCAGAAAATGAGTTACGGGGTTGTTTCTTATGAGGCCTCTCAACGTGGCTGATTGCCTAATGCCAGAGCACAGCGGATAAAAAGAAATCAGTCAGCTAGCAACAATGTTCTCTGTAGTCTGGTTTATCCCAAGGTTAACTTGTAGAGTTACCTAAAGCAGTATTTCCAAATGTCCTTTTTTATCTTCCTCAGCCACATCCTCCGATCTGTCAGATGGGAATGATAAAGGCTCCTCATCGAACGCAGTGAAGGTTGAATGAGGTAAGCCGATGGGAACCACTGAATACAGAGCCAGTAATGTTGTAAGAAGAAATTAGCCAATGGAAGTTATTATTGTTATCATTATTATTGTTTTTCAAGAAAAGAAAAAAGGACTAAATGGACAATTAAGGCCCCAAATAGAGCACGTGCACAGTAATTTAGCTGGAAAGTTTTAAGCAGTTCTACCACTCCGTGACCCACACCATTGGAAATGATCTTTGCAAGTCATCTAGCAAACATCCTGTTTTGTGTAGTAATTTTTCTCTGTAGTAAACCAGGAAAAGGATAGAAAATATGTCCCTAGGTGGCTTAGTAAATTTGCTGTTCAGAGTTGTCAGCTATAACCCAGTTATGTTTCAGCTTGAGTATTGGGAAAGCATGCTCTTTCCAAAGGGTGGAATTCAAACCCGGCAGTATAAGCACCATTTGGGAGCTTATTAGAAATGCAAATTCTCAGCCCTGTCTTAGACCTACTGAATCAGAAATTCCGGGGTGGGACCCAGCAATCTGTGTTTTAACAAGCCCTGCAGGTGATTCTGATACTGGCTAAAGTTTGAGAATCACTGCTGTTCTGTCATAATTAAATAATAGGGTTGATCATCTATTCAGGCCTCTCCTAGGATATGAATAAAAACAGCAACAAATTTCATTTTCATAGGGAAGGATGCTGATTTGTCTTCCTCTCTAGAGAGGGAGGAGACAGAGCATCCAGTTTACAGTTCAAGTGGTATCAATGATTAAGGTTTATTACGAAGGTCAAATTAAGATGACAGAGGATCAGACTACCCATCCCTAATTTGTCCCGATGGAAAAGAATGGATTTGGCTAATATTGTACCTTCTGACTCTGCCTCTATTATAGGCTTAGCCTAAAACTGGTTTCTATCCACAGAGTTAAAGGCTGAGGAACGATCAATAACAGCTACAAATGATTCTAGGAACGTAGCCTTAGAGTATGTTAAAGCAACACTATTCAACCAGCTCTTCTCCATTTGCAGCACAAGACAAAAGATGCTGAGATACAGAGTATGCGCTTATAGGAGCAGAGGGAAGTTAGAGTAAGAGCTGTGTGTATTTCTTGATATTGGAGCTGTAACTGGGCTCCTTTTGCTTCCAATCAGCAAAACATATTGAAACACAGTAATGAGTGTGATTTACTGTAGGAAAATTCTGGAGTGCCCTCTCATTCATATTTTTAAAAATGGATTCCTCGGGCCTGCCGAGTGTCGCGTTCTTTAAGAGCTGGCTTGGGACGCTAGAGGGCCCCAGTTCGGATCCCACATATGAAGGCCAGTGACACTGCCCTCTACAGCTAAGATGCTGAACAACAACAGCTCAACCTGGAGCTGGGCTGCCGTGAGTCGCCGGTGACAGCATAGGCTGCAGCCCCTGTGGCAGTGGGTTGCCATGGGCTACCGTGTGTGGCCAGCAGCCAGCGTGAGCGGCCAGCAGCCGCAGTGAGCGGCCGTCAACCGCGGTGAGCGGCCGTCCAGAAGCCGGCGACTGATCTGCCTCGCCCGGGAAGAGCGCAATGATGGTGCCAACTTGGGCCAGTGAAGCAACATCCTCCACAACTAGACTGAAGAACAAAACGACAGCAACTTGTCTGTTCTCCTTCCCCCAATTCCCCAGCACTATTCCCATCCCCCAATTCCCCAATTAAAAAAAAAATCTTAAAAAAAAAAGGATTCCTCTGCAACTTTTGGTGCTTTAGGAAGAGTAACAAATTTCTAGTGGCACCCATATAACCAAGACCACTTTTAAGAACTATGCTAGTGCACTAGACAGTGTTTAGGCAAAAACGGGTGCTGAGCAGTAATGTTCAGACCCCACTCTGCATGAATCAGCTTGATTTAATTTTTTGTTTATAAGATGCTCCATTTTGACCTGCATACTCAGTACAGCTAAGTACTGGTAATGATGCAGAATTCAGCTTGCCAAGTAGAGTTCATGGAAGAAAATGAACATTTTTTTCCCCCTTGTGCAATAAATATTTAAAAGGAAGAGTAAGCTAACCAGGGAGGAAAAGAAAAGAAAGAAAAAACGGGGAGGGGAGTATTCCTGATTGTTAAGATGGCCAAAGGATTCAGTCACTCTGGAGAGACGACACCAGGCTCCACCACCACCCTGAGAGCCTGAGTCCTGCCTCAGTCAGGCTGCCTGGAATTGAGAACAAGCGCACAGATGATAAAGACTCTGTAGACCTGGGTGCCTCATCAAGAGAGGGCTTCGGAGACAGATCTCTAATCATCATCTTGCGCAATACGGGAAAAAGTGGGGAACACTGCCAGTATAATTGCTCCTCAGTTCCACAGTAAATTTTAGAAAAAACAGATTACCTCTCCTTCTAAATTTGGCTCATTTGGTTAAATGTCATATCCATTTCAAAGAGGAAGAATGAATGACTTGATATCTTCAAACTTGTAGCAGACTTTTAGGTTTTCCATTTTTAAAAACTTATTTAGTTTTTACAATATGAAAATTATAGACAGAGTGACATTTAAACCTTTGCTTTTCATAGCATTTCACACTTACACCATTTTAAAAGACAGCTATTAACATTTACAAAAATCTTTCAGAAACCAAATGTTCTAACATGCAGAATTCCAATTATGCTGTGTAAGAGGGTTATCAACCATTCTTCTACAAGAATACTTTGAAGTGTCTGGTATTAAACCAAGAGCTAAAATGTCAGTTGCACATAGACAATAAATTAGGGTTTATAAAATCTTGTAAGATTTATTTAATATTACAATTTTGACCTTTAGGCTGTCCTCACCATAGCTTACTTAAGTCTCTCTCTCTCTCTCTCTCTCTCTCTCTCTCTCTCTCTCTCTCTCTCTATTTCTCTCTCATCCCTATAATCTGCCTTGAATGTTAAACAAAGGTTATGTTGCAAGTTGTATGAAGCGATGGCCCATTCACCCATTCACACTCTGGGCGAATGCTTCCCGAGGCTCCCAGGGCCCTCCGTTTGGGTTAATGGGATCCTGTGAGGCACTGCCCATTTCCCTATAGAGCGCATTAGTGGGGTTATCAATGGAATGCTAACAGAATTCAGCCTGGAGCAAGAGGTCTGTCTACCTCTTTCAGGACTGATTCTTGAAGACAAACCTGAAGATGTCAGGACTTCTCTCAGACTTCTTAACTATTTTGCAAGAAAGATAAAATAAGATGGTATCCACATTTATTATGCTTACAATTTGGGATGAGATTCACTGAAATTTGCAGAAAAACCATCAAAAGAAATTTTGATCATTTCCACTGAGCTGAAGAAGAGTCAGAGAATTTCCCTTGAAGAGTGGAGCCCAGACCAGGTACCATCCCTTTCACATCTCATGGGAGGGCCCTGCGAATAAATCATTCTCATTATTGGGCACTTTTCCCTGAATGTTGGAAACATGGAGGGAAGAGAGGAAATATTAGGAAAGAAAAGGAAGTAGTCATCTTGGTCTTCTCTAACTGTTGGCAATATTGAGGCATGCTCCCTCTCTTCCATGTATTGGAAAATAGCTAGAACTATTGTAGTTTTAGGAATGCTTTTCTCAACCTCTAAATAGGTCTTAGCATCAGAAAACACTTACATAGCATTTCTACAGGCCAGACTTCATTCTAAACACTTTCCATATTCACTCCTCATAAGGACTTTAGGATTTACGGAGAGGTTTAAGTGATTTGCTCAGGGTCAAACATCTAGGAGATGGTGCCACCCTAATTTGCACCCAGGCAGTCTGACTCCAAAGCCCTTGCTTCCTGGATGGCAAAGGGCTTTCTGCAAGCTGCCCTATGGGTTCAGGTGGGTTAAGAAAACAACACCAGCCGATTATGCTCTTACATTTTTTTACCAACAATCTGCGAAGTTACAAATGACCTGAAATAAGGATGTACACTTGAGCCTTTATAAAATTCATTCTGTCACCTGCTTTTGAAAGCAGCTTTGTGCTGCAGCCAAGAGCAACAAGCGAAATCTAATAGTGAGGAATTGCTTAAGTAAGTGGTTCTCTTCAGCCAACTGCCAAGTCAGAAGCCTGTGAACAACTTGCAGCTGATGCATTAATGACATTCCTCATTTGTGGCAGATATGACTTTTTTCTATATTTTTGTTAAACAACATATTGTGACATATTGTGTGAGCACATTTCCGAATGGTAGCTTCTGAGCTATATTTATGTAAAGAAAAAATAGACCTGTGTTCAGGAACCCGTAGAAGGGTATCTTTGTACTGCTGGACTACATTTTAGGATTGCAGTACAAATTCCATTCCATTGAAATACACTCGAAGATTTCTTTCAGCTGATGGCCCCACTTCTTTTAAGCAAAAGTCCATGTAACAAAATTCTAATATAACCATAAAATTGGGTCATTTCCTTGGAGCCCACTGAAAGGAATTTGGTGGGCAGCCATTAGATTGGCACTGTAAATAGCCATCCATTCATACTGATGGCAGTGTCATCTACTTAGAACTCTATTAGATGTGCGGTGGTTTTAACACTTTATATACTTCTACTGCATCTTCTATGCACTCAGGACACTGGGTGACAAATACTTTCATATGAATGGGCCAGTTTTGTGAAAAATAAGTATTTGCCTGTTTCCATTTCTTCAAAAGTAAGTGTCCTTTTCTTTTTGGTAATTTCTGATCCAATGGAAGCAGTTGGGTTTCTTTTTCCTGCCACCTGACATAATGTTGCTTTTTCTGCAATAAGGAAAAGTGCTGTTTTCAAGAAGAAGCCAAAAAAAATAACTGGAAAAGTGAAGTGAGCTCAAATGGGAACTGTTAGTGTCCTCTGGAAGGCAGAGATTACAGCAGGCCTTTGTTATTTTATTTGTACTTCACATTCAAAAACATTGGCCTTTGCACTTGGCGAACGGCCTCTTTAAGGCAAATTATATAATTTACTAGAAATTTACCTTGCGTGCTGAACACCAACTTAGGGAAGCAGAAATAACAGCCATTTATATGCATTTAGAGATTTGTTTCAAGAAGCCACTTATAAAGAAAGAAATGAAGGCTGTTAAAATTTTTTATAAAAAGATTAAGTCTGAGTCTTGTACAGATAGATATAAATATGAACACAAGTTAAAGATTTTATTTACTTCATTAATGAAGAAACTAGTGAGTTGCTTCAAGCACTTTAAGGGAGTTTTATTATTTTTTTAAGGTTACATTTATAGATCAGAAATATTGAAATGAACATGCAAATGGAAGCAAAACTGGCCTCTTCCACAGTGGGAAAGTCAGTTGAACCTCCATGAGGCAGAATTCATATGTCTGTAGACAAGAATTATTTTGCATTGCTTCAGTTGTCTACAAATGTCAGAGTTGCAAAGAAGCTCAAAGACAATGAAGCACTAGAATCAGCCCAGAAGGGTATAATATAAACAATCTAAGCATTTTTCCTTAAAGCACAATTTTTCCCTTATTTGACTAAAATTCCTGTGGGATATCAGAAAGGGAATCAGAGATGGACCCATTTCTGTTTGCCTACCTTCTGAATAGTTAACGGATCTCCTGGTTCAGCTCCTCATTACTGCATTACTTCTCACCTGTATAGGTACAAAAGCTACCTACCTGATTCATCTTCCTCCAGTTTGTGCTACGTGCTGCTGACAGTTTGATCTTCTTAGAGCACTTCTGTGATTGTCACAATCCCCTTAAAAATTGGAAATGGTTCACTACAGATAACATTGGAAAGTTCTAACCTGGTCCCCAGGGATTTTGCCCTATAACAGCCAAGGTTCCACACTGCAAGTTACAGAAACCATCTCTGGTTGATTTCAGTAAAAGGAGAATTTCTTAAAAAGGATATTGGGTAGCTCACTCAATTGCTGGGAGAGCTGGAGAATGAGACTCAAAAGCTTATGCTGCCAGACTTAGTTCTCAAAATGATGCCGAGGAACTGGCTGGATGAGGACACCACTGCTCCTGCCACCAAATGCTAGAAGAAGCAGTTCCTACTAACGTTGTTGCCATGGGCACTGTCTTCTGCTGCAAGCCATCACCCTACTGCTGTCACAAACACAAAAATCTGCAACTGTCACTAACATCACAGTGGATTTTTTTCTGTCTGTGCCTCTTACAAGTTTCAGTATTAAAATATCAGGGGGGTAGGTGCTTCTGATTGGTGGGACTTCGGTCACATGCCTGTGCCCTAGCTGCAAGGGAAGTAGGGAAAGAGCAGTGGGCAGATCTTTCATCTTTAATGGTAGGTGGGATCTGCCTCCTTCCATGATGCAAAAGTGGTGAATTCCATAAAGGAAGCCAGGAATTCCTCAAAGGAAAGCAGGGCTGTGTATTATGCTGACTAAATGATAAATATTCACTACAGGCTTCCTTTGTCTTCCCCATCTAATGTCCTGCTACCCATACTCCTATATCCTACACTCCAATAAATCATTTACTTGCTGTCTCATTTGGCAAACATTTAATAATACTATCTGCTGAGCACTGGGCCTGGTAATGAAAACAGACCCATAATGGATACTTCAAGAAGATTACAGTCTAGGCTGGGGTGCATACGAGTAAGCAGCCAGTTACAATCCTGTGCTGTGAGACGGGTAAACTCCAGAGACTTTGGGGATGTCCATGAGGGGTACTTATTCTGGGAGGAAGAAATCATCACCCGGTTGTAGTGGTGATTTCCCCCCTCTAGACCAGGTAAGAACAGTTAGTACTGTTGGTGCCTTTGCACTTCCTCTGGTCATCCATGAAACCATGCTCCTGACTCTCTATACCCTGTAGCACTCTAAGTCCTGCCACCAACATATTCACTAGGATCCTGAACTTGCCCATCTTAGGTTAAGCTACCTTCAGAGTTTGCCAATAGCATGCTCCTGTAGGAGGGAAGGAACTCAGCCTTACCCCTTCCTTGTGACTCTGCAGAAGTGATCATTTTCCTACCCATAATCCTCCTCACTGCCTGGGCTTCTATTCTTCTACTGCTCGATTGCAACTCAGCTTGTTCATAGAGAAGCTGCCCATGCTCATCAGTCTGATCACTAAAATGCTGCTCAGGCAGCCTGCAGAGTAGCACTGACCTGTCCCTGACCTCTAAATCTCCTCGTGATGTTCCAACTTCCTGCTTGCCTCTTGGTACACTTTGGTATTTTTATCTACCTCTAGGTTAGTGGCTGACTTTCACTGATCCCAGTTAAAACAGTCTTAATGCTGTCTTCATCCAGGGAACGGCTGTGATTTTAACTAATTTTTAACATGATAAAAAAGGGGTGAGGGTGATATTTTAAGTCCTTGAAGCTTGCTTTCAGAACACCTAAACTATATATAGTATCACGGGCCAGCTTGGCAGTTGGAAGCAAGCCCGGATATACTGGTTCCCAGATGACAGCAATGTCTTACTGCATTTTTTTCACCATTCCTGAACTTTGCTGCCAGTGAGAGATCCAAATAATTCAATGGGCTCTTTAAACTGTGTTATTGTGAAATTTGTGTTCTGTGGCACGTAACATTGCTGCCCTGTGGCAGCTTTTTGTGTGTCTCTCTCTCTCTTCTAGACTGTGGGTCCCCAGAGGACAGGGTTCCTGAGTCATTTTGGTAAGACTCAAAAGCTCCACCAGAGTGCCCTGAACTCCAGAAACAGATGTCAAATCCATGAATAATTGAATAAATGGTCTTCTCACTAATATAGAAGTTGGCAGCCTACATTTCACAGGATGATTTGACCTACTTAACATTTTCAAACAACCTGCAGTGTCTCCACAACCTGAAATTGGTCTGACTCACATCCAAGGGCTAGAGTTGATGCCAGTTCCAGGCCCGGGCCCAGGGGTTTGCTGGCTGATTGGCTTTCTGAGCAGGTGAGGAGTGAAATGTGCTGGTGATGAGCAAAAGGGATTGAAATGAGCACATCATAATGTATTCTTTCTCTTCTTTTCTTTCATGAAACTAAATGACTTCCTAGAAAATTAAAAAAAAAAAGTGACTTCATGAACTGGTGATCCTAGAAACTACATTCTTTTTGTATAGATC